>NW_027015040.1:0-7500 GCF_036934945.1 Oncorhynchus masou masou
TGTGTGTGTGTGTGTGTGTGTGTGTGTGTGTGTGTGTGTGTGTGTGTGTGTGTGTGTGTGTGTGTGTGTGTGTGTGTGTGTGTGTGTGTGTGTGTGTGTGTGAGTGAAGTTGAGTGAGTGAAGTTGAGTGAGTGAAGTTGAGTGAGTGAGTGAGTTGAGACAGACAGAAACTCACCCTGCAGAGAGCCAAAGTCCCTCTGAGCATCTGTCAGCTGCTTCAGATGGTCTTTGATGGAGATCTGAGAAGAGAGGAGCCAGAGAGAGAGAGGAGGAGCCAAAGAGAGAGAGAGAGAGGAGGGATCAGAGAGAGAGAGAAAAAAAGGAGAGAGAGATGGGGGAGGAGGAAATATATTGGGGAGAGTGATATGGAGAAGAGATTGGGGAGAGAGAGATAGGAGAAGAGATTGGGGAGAGAGAGATAGGAGAAGAGATTGGGGAGAGAGATAGGGAGAAGAGGTTGGGGAGAGAGATAGGAGAAGAGATTGGGGAGAGAGATTGGGAAGAGAGATAGGAGAAGAGATTGAGGAGAGAGAGAGGGAGAAGAGATTGAGGAGAGAGAGAGGGAGAAGAGATTGGGGAGAGAGAGAGGAGAATAGATTGGGGAGAGAGAGAGGAGAATAGATTGGGAGAGAGATAGGAGAAGAGATTGGGAGAGAGATAGGAGAAGAGATTGGGGAGAGGGAGGAGAAGAGATTGGGGAGAGAGAGATAGGAGAAGAGATTGGGGAGAGAGATAGGAGAAGAGATTGGGGAGAGAGATAGGAGAAGAGATTGGGGAGAGAGATAGGAGAAGAGATTGGGGAGAGAGAGATAGGAGAAGAGATTGGGGAGAGATAGGAGAAGAGATTGGGGAGAGAGATAGGAGAAGAGATTGGGGAGAGAGATAGGAGAAGAGATTGGGGAGAGAGATAGGAGAAGAGATTGGGGAGAGAGATAGGAGAAGAGATTGGGGAGAGAGATAGGAGAAGAGATTGGGGAGAGAGAGATAGGAGAAGAGAGGTTGGGGAGAGAGATAGGAGAAGAGATTGGGGAGAGAGAGGAGAAGAGATTGGGGAGAGAGATAGGAGAAGAGATTGGGAGAGAGAGAGGAGAAGAGAGTTGGGGAGAGAGAGAGGAGAAGAGATTGGGGAGAGAGATGAGGAGAGAGAGGAGAAAGATTGGGGAGAGAGATGGAGAAGAGATTGGGGAAAGAGATAGGAGAAGAGATTGGGGAGAGAGAGATAGAGAAGAGATTGGGGAGAGAGTAGGAGAAGAGGTGGGGAGAGAGAGAAGAGATTGGGGAGAGAGATAGGAGAAGAGATTGGGGAGAGAGATAGGAGAAGAGATTGGGGAGAGAGAGAGAGGAGAAGAGATTGGGGAGAGAGATAGGAGAAGAGATTGGGGAGAGAGATAGGAGAAGAGATTGGGGAGAGAGAGAGGAGAAGAGATTGAGGAGAGAGAGAGAGGAGAATAGATTGGGGAGAGAGAGAGGAGAAGAGATTGAGGAGAGAGAGAGGAGAAGAGATTGAGGAGAGAGAGAGGAGAAGAGATTGAGGAGAGAGATGAGAGAGAAGAGATTGGGGCGAGAGAGAGAGGAGAAGAGATTGAGGAGAGAGAGAGAGGAGAAGAGATTGAGGAGAGAGAGAGAGAGAAGAGATTGGGGAGAGAGATAGGAGAAGAGATTGGGGAGAGAGATAGGAGAAGAGAGATTGAGGAGAGAGATGAGGAGAAGAGATTGGAGGAGAGAGAGAAGGAGAAGAGATTGAGGAGAGAGAGAGGAGAAGAGATTGAGGAGAGAGAGATAGGAGAAGAGATTGGGGAGAGAGAGATAGGAGAAGAGATTGGGGAGAGAGATAGGAGAAGAGATTGGGGAGAGAGATAGGAGAAGAGATTGGGGAGAGAGATAGGAGAAGAGATTGGGGAGAGAGATAGGAGAAGAGATTGGGAGAGAGAGATAGGGAGAAGAGATTGGGGAGAGAGATAGGAGGAAGAGATTGGGGAGAGAGATAGGAGAAGAGATTGGGGAGAGAGAGATAGGAGAAGAGATTGGGGAGAGAGATAGGAGAAGAGATTGGGGAGAGAGAGATATGAGAAGAGATTGGGGAGAGAGATAGGAGAAGAGATTGGGGAGAGAGATAGGAGAAGAGATTGGGGAGAGAGATAGGAGAAGAGATTGGGGAGAGAGATAGGAGAAGAGATTGGGGAGAGAGATAGGAGAAAGAGATTGGGGAGAGAGATAGGAGAAGAGATTGGGAGAGAGAGAGAAGAGATTGGGGAGAGAGAGGAGAAGAGATTGGGGAGAGAGATAGGAGAAGAGATTGGGGAGGTGGAGAAGGATTGAGGGAGATAGGAGAAGAGATTGGGGAGAGAGATTGGGAAGAGAGATAGGAGAAGAGATTGAGGAGAGAGAGAGGAGAAGAGATTGAGGAGAGAGAGAGGAGAAGAGATTGAGGAGAGAGAGAGAGGAGAATAGATTGGGGAGAGAGAGAGGAGAAGAGATTGGGGAGAGAGAGAGGAGAAGAGATTGGGGAGAGAGATAGGAGAAGAGATTGGGGAGAGAGAGAGAGGAGAAGAGATTGGGGAGAGAGAGATAGGAGAAGAGATTGGGGAGAGAGATAGGAGAAGAGATTGGGGAGAGAGATAGGAGAAGAGATTGGGGAGAGAGATAGGAGAAGAGATTGGGGAGAGAGATAGGAGAAGAGATTGGGGAGAGAGAGATATGAGAAGAGATTGGGGAGAGAGATAGGAGAAGAGATTGGGGAGAGAGATAGGAGAAGAGATTGGGGAGAGAGATAGGAGAAGAGATTGGGGAGAGAGATAGGAGAAGAGATTGGGGAGAGAGATAGGAGAAGAGATTGGGGAGAGAGAGAGAGGAGAAGAGATTGGGGAGAGAGATAGGAGAAGAGATTGGGAGAGAGGAGAAGAGATTGGGGAGAGAGATAGGAGAAGAGATTGGGGAGAGAGAGGAGAAGAGATTGGGGAGAGAGATAGGAGAAGAGATTGGGGAGAGAGATAGGAGAAGAGATTGGGGAGAGATAGGAGAAGAGATTGGGGAAAGAGATAGGAGAAGAGATTGGGAGAGAGAGATAGGAGAAGAGATTGGGGAGAGAGATAGGAGAAGAGATTGGGGAGAGAGATAGGAGAAGAGATTGGGGAGAGAGATAGGAGAAGAGATTGGGGAGAGAGATAGGAGAAGAGATTGGGGAGAGAGAGAAGGAGAAGAGATTGGGGAGAGAGATAGGAGAAGAGATTGGGGAGAGAGATAGGAGAAGAGATTGGGGAGAGAGAGAGGAGAAGAGATTGAGGAGAGAGAGAGGAGAATAGATTGGGGAGAGAGATAGGAGAAGAGATTGGGGAGAGAGAGAGGAGAAGAGATTGGGGAGAGAGAGAGGAGAAGAGATTGGGGAGAGAGAGAGAGGAGAAGAGATTGGGGAGAGAGAGAGAGGAGAAGAGATTGAGGAGAGAAAGAGAAGAGATTGGGGAGAAGAGATAGGAGAAGAGATTGGAGAGAGATAGGAGAAGAGATTGAGGAGAGAGAGAGGAGAAGAGATTGAGGAGAGAGAGAGGAGAAGAGATTGAGGGAGAGAGAGAGGAGAAGATTGAGGAGAGAGATAGGAGAAGAGATTGGGGAGAGAGAGATGGGAGAAGAGATTGGGGAGAGAGATAGAGAAGAGATTGGGGAGAGAGATAGAGAAGAGATTGGGGAGAGAGATAGAGAAGAGATTGGGAGAGAGATGGGAGAAGAGATTGGGGAGAGAGAGGGAGAAGAGATTGGGGAGAGAGATAGGAGAAGAGATTGGGGAGAGAGATAGGAGAAGAGATTGAGGAGAGAGAGATAGGAGAAGAGATTGGGGAGAGAGATAGGAGAAGAGATTGGGGAGAGAGATAGGAGAAGAGATTGGGGAGAGAGATAGGAGAAGAGATTGGGAGAGAGATAGGAGAAGAGATTGGGGAGAGAGATAGGAGAAGAGATTGGGGAGAGAGATAGGAGAAGAGATTGGGGAGAGAGAGAGGAGAAGAGATTGGGAGAGAGATAGGAGAAGAGATTGGAGAGAGAGATAGGAGAAGAGATTGGGGAGAGAGATAGGAGAAGAGATTGGGGAGAGAGATAGGAGAAGAGATTGGGGAGAGAGATAGGAGAAGAGATTGGGGAGAGAGAGGAGAAGAGATTGGGGAGAGAGATAGGAGAAGAGATTGGGGAGAGAGATAGGAGAAGAGATTGGGGAGAGAGATAGGAGAAGAGATTGGGGAGAGAGAAGAGTAGAGAGAGGAGAGAGATTGGGGAGAGAGATAGGAGAAGAGATTGGGGAGAGAGAGGAGAAGAGATTGGGGAGAGAGATAGGAGAAGAGATTGGGGAGAGAGATAGGAGAAGAGATTGGGGAGAGAGATAGGAGAAGAGATTGGGGAGAGATTGGGAAGAGAGATAGGAGAAGAGATTGAGGAGAGAGAGAGGAGAAGAGATTGAGAGAGAGAGAGGAGAAGAGATTGAGGGAGAGAGAGAGGAGAATAGATTGGGGAGAGAGAGAGGAGAATAGATTGGGGAGAGAGATAGGAGAAGAGATTGGGGAGAGAGATAGGAGAAGAGATTGGGGAGAGAGGAGAAGAGATTGGGGAGAGAGATAGGAGAAGAGATTGGGGAGAGATGGAGAAGAGATTGGGGAGAGAGATAGGAGAAGAGATTGGGGAGAGAGATAGGAGAAGAGATTGGGGAGAGAGATAGGAGAAGAGATTGGGGAGAGAGAGATAGGAGAAGAGATTGGGGAGAGAGATAGGAGAAGAGATTGGGGAGAGAGATAGGAGAAGAGATTGGGGAGAGAGATAGGAGAAGAGATTGGGGAGAGAGATAGGAGAAGAGATTGGGGAGAGAGATAGGAGAAGAGATTGGGGAGAGAGAGATAGGAGAAGAGATTGGGAGAGAGAGATAGGAGAAGAGATTGGGAGAGAGAGGGGAGAAGAGATTGGGAGAGAGATAGGAGAAGAGATTGGGGAGAGAGAGGAGAAGAGATTGGGGAGAGAGAGAGAGAAGAGATTGGGGAGAGAGATAGGAGAAGAGATTGGGGAGAGAGATAGGAGAAGAGATTGGGGAGGAGATAGGAGAAGAGATTGGGGAAAGAGATAGGAGAAGAGATTGGGAGAGAGAGATGGAGAAGAGATTGGGGAGAGAGATAGGAGAAGAGATTGGGGGAGAGAGATAGGAGAAGAGATTGGGGAGAGAGATAGGAGAAGAGATTGGGGAGAGAGATAGGAGAAGAGATTGGGGAGAGAGAGAGAGGAGAATAGATTGGGGAGAGAGATAGGAGAAGAGATTGGGGAGAGAGATAGGAGAAGAGATTGGGGAGAGAGAGAGGAGAAGAGATTGAGGAGAGAGAGAGGAGAATAGATTGGGGAGAGAGAGAGGAGAAGAGATTGAGGAGAGAGAGAGGAGAAGAGATTGAGGAGAGAGAGAGGAGAAGAGATTGAGGAGAGAGAGATAGGAGAAGAGATTGGGGAGAGAGAGAGAGGAGAAGAGATTGAGGAGAGAGAGAGAGGAGAAGAGATTGGGGAGAGAGAGATAGGAGAAGAGATTGGGGAGAGAGATAGGAGAAGAGATTGAGGAGAGAGAGAGGAGAAGAGATTGAGGAGAGAGAGAGGAGAAGAGATTGAGGAGAGAGAGAGGAGAAGAGATTGAGGAGAGAGAGATAGGAGAAGAGATTGGGGAGAGAGAGATAGGAGAAGAGATTGGGGAGAGAGATAGGAGAAGAGATTGGGGAGAGAGATAGGAGAAGAGATTGGGGAGAGAGATAGGAGAAGAGATTGGGGAGAGAGATAGGAGAAGAGATTGGGGAGAGAGATAGGAGAAAGAGATTGGGGAGAGAGAGAGGAGAAGAGATTGGGGAGAGAGATAGGAGAAGAGATTGGGGAGAGAGATAGGAGAAGAGATTGGGGGAGAGAGATAGGAGAAGAGATTGGGAGAGAGAGAGATATGGGGAAGAGATTGGAGGAGAGAGAGATAGGAGAAGAGATTGGGGAGAGAGATGAGGAGAAGAGATTGGGGAGAGAGATAGGAGAAGAGATTGGGGGAGAGAGATAGGAGAAGAGATTGGGGAGAGAGATAGGAGAAGAGATTGGGGGAGAGAGAGAGATAGGAGAAGAGATTGGGGAGAGAGATAGGGAGAAGAGGATTGGGGAGAGAGAGGAGAAGAGATTGGGGAGAGAGATAGGAGAAGAGATTGGGGAGAGAGATAGGAGAAGAGATTGGGGAGAGAGATAGGAGAAGAGATTGAGGAGAGAAAGAGAAGAGATTGGGGAGAGAGAGAGAGGAGAAGAGATTGGGAGAGAGAGAGGAGAAGAGATTGGGGAGAGAGATAGGAGAAGAGATTGGGGAGAGAGATAGGAGAAGAGATTGGGGAGAGAGAGGAGAAGAGATTGGGGAGAGAGAGGAGAAGAGATTGGGGAGAGAGATAGGAGAAGAGATTGGGGAGAGAGATAGGAGAAGAGATTGGGGAGAGAGATAGGAGAAGAGATTGGGGAAAGAGATAGGAGAAGAGATTGGGGAGAGAGAGATAGGAGAAGAGATTGGGGAGAGAGAGATAGGAGAAGAGATTGGGGAGAGAGATAGGAGAAGAGATTGGGGAGAGAGAGGAGAAGAGATTGGGGAGAGAGATAGGAGAAGAGATTGGGGAGAGAGATAGGAGAAGAGATTGGGGAGAGAGAGAGAGGAGAATAGATTGGGGAGAGAGATAGGAGAAGAGATTGGGGAGAGAGATAGGGAGAAGAGATTGGGGAGAGAGAGAGGAGAAGAGATTGAGGGAGAGAGAGAGGAGAATAGATTGGGAGAGAGAGAGGAGAAGAGATTGAGGAGAGAGAGAGGAGAAGAGATTGAGGAGAGAGAGAGGAGAAGAGATTGGGGAGAGAGAGATAGGAGAAGAGATTGGGGAGAGAGAGAGAGGAGAAGAGATTGAGGAGAGAGAGAGAGGAGAAGAGATTGGGGAGAGAGAGATAGGAGAAGAGATTGGGGAGAGAGATAGGAGAAGAGATTGGGGAGAGAGAGAGGAGAAGAGATTGAGGAGAGAGAGAGGAGAAGAGATTGGAGGAGAGAGAGAGGAGAAGAGATTGAGGAGAGAGAGAGAGGAGAAGAGATTGAGGAGAGAGAGATAGGAGAAGAGATTGGGGAGAGAGAGATAGGAGAAGAGATTGGGAGAGAGATAGGAGAAGAGATTGGGGAGAGAGATAGGAGAAGAGATTGGGGAGAGAGATAGGAGAAGAGATTGGGGAGAGAGATAGGAGAAGAGATTGGGGAGAGAGATAGGAGAAGAGATTGAGGGGAGAGAGAGAGGAGAGAAGAGATTGAGAGGAGAGAGGAGAAAGAGATTGAGGGAGGGGGGAATGGGAGAAGAGAGATTGGGGAGAGAGAGAGAGGGAGAAGAGATTGAGGGAGAGAGAGGGGAGGAGAAGAGATTGGGGAGAGAGAGATAGGAGAAGAGATTGGGGAGAGATAGGAGGAAAGTTGAGGGAGAGAGGGAAGATTGAGGAGAGAGATAG
>NW_027015041.1:5000-12253 GCF_036934945.1 Oncorhynchus masou masou
TGTGGAGGCTATATACAGGGGGTACCGGTACAGAGTCAATGTGGATGCTTTATACAGGGTGTTACGGTACAGAGTCAATGTGGAGGCTATATACAGGGTGTTACGGTACAGAGTCAATGTGGAGGCTATATACAGGGGGTACCGGTACAGAGTCAATGTGGATGCTATATACAGGGTATTACGGTACAGAGTCAATGTGGAGGCTATATACAGAGGGTACCGGTACAGAGTCAATGTGGAGGCTATATACAGGGTGGTACGGTACACAGAGTCAATGTGGAGGCTATATACGGGGGTACCTGGTACAGAGTCAATGTGGAGGCTATATACAGGGGTACCGGTACCGAGTCAATGTGGAGGCTATATACAGGAGGTACCGGTACGGAGTCAATGTGGAGGCTATATACAGGGTGGTACCGGTACAGAGTCAATGTGGAGGCTATATACAGGGGGTACCGGTACAGAGTCAATGTGGAGGCTATATACAGGGGGTACCGGTACAGAGTCAATGTGGAGGCTGTATACAGGGGTACCGGTACAGAGTCAATGTGGAGGCTATATACAGGGGGTACCAGTACTGACAACAATCAGGTTATGATCAAAGTGCTGAGGCAGTGTCTGTCTGTCTGCTGCCCTGTCTCTGTCTGTCTGTCTGTCTGTCTGTCTGTCTGGTTGTCTAGACACAATAAACCTCTGGGAACAAGCTACTCAATGGAAGGAACTCAGTCATATCACACAACAGTCAGTCATTCCCTACCATGGTCTGATTGCAACAGAGAGTAACAGTAGTGTAGTGGACCAGGGGAGAAGGGCTGAGTAACCAGTAGTGTAGTGGACCAGGGAGAGTGGCTGAGTAACCAGTAGTGTAGTGGACCAGGGGGAGAGGGCTGAGTAACCAGTAGTGTAGTGGACCAGGGAGGCTGAGTAACCAGTAGTGTAGTGGACCAGGGGAAGTGGCTGAAGTAACCAGTAGTGTAGTGGACCAGGGGAGAGGGGCTGAGTAACCAGTAGTGTAGTGGACCAGGGGAGAGAGGCTGAGTAACCAGTAGTGTAGCTGCAGTGGGACCAGGGGAGAGTGGCTGAGTAACCAGTAGTGTAGTGGACCAGGGGAGAGGGGCTGAGTAACCAGTAGTGTAGTGGACCAGGGGAGAGGGGCTGAGTAACCAGTAGTGTAGTGGACCAGGGAGAAGAGGCTGGTAACCAGTAGTGTAGCTGCAGTGGGACCAGGGGAGAGGCTGAGTAACCAGTAGTGTAGCTGCAGTGGGACCAGGGAGAGGGGCTGGTGACCAGTAGTCTGGTCAATTTAGCCTGCTGATGAGGAGCTGCTGTTATGTTTCTTATTTGGTCAGACAGAGAAGAACACAGCGAACAGATGCTAGACTGCAGAGGAGAGGAGAGGAGAGGAGAGAAGAGAAGAGAGGAGGAGAGGAGAGGAGAGGAGAGAGAGGAGAGAGAGAGAGGGAGAGAGGGAGAGAGAGAGGAGAGGGAGAGGAGAGAAGAGAGAGAGAGAGGAGAAGAGGAGAGGAGAGGAGAGGAGAGGAGAGGAGAGGAGAGGAGAGGAGAGAGGAGAGAGAGAAGAGAGAGAGGAGAGGAGAGAGAGGAGGAGAGGAGGAGGAGAGGAGAGGGAGAGGAGGAAGGAAGAGGAGAGAAGAGAGAGAGAGAGAGAGAGAGAGGAGAGGAGAGGAGAGAGGAGAGGAGAGGAGAGGAGAGAGAGGGAGAGGGAGAGAGGAGAGAGAGGAGAGGAGAGGGAGAGAGAGAGAGGAGAGGAGAGGAGAGGAGGAGGGGCTGACTGCATCCTCGATGTGCATCTGTAGTGCCTAGTGTTACCTCTTTGACTGTCTATATTACAGCTGTGTGTAGCTGACCCTCTTCTAGGCCACACAGCCTCCTCCTCCAACTCCTTCTCCTCCTGCTCCTCCTCTTCGTCTAACTCCTCCTCCTCTTCTGTGTAAACCTTTTCCTCCCACTCTGAACCCCCGCTAGTGTGCCATGGTGTGCCAGAGTATGTTCTGGGAAAGAGTATGCCTGAATAAGCATGATGCCAGCAGCACCTCTTTCCCTTCTCATTAATTCAAGTATGTGAACATGGCAAAAACACAGCCCACCCCCTCTATAACCTGTGTTGAGGCATGTTATGGTCACCAGGGTGAACCTCTATAACCCTGTGTTGAGGCATGTTATGGTCACCAGGGTGAACCTCTATAACCCTGTGTTGAGGCATGTTATGGTCACCATTGTGAACCTCTATAACCCTGTGTTGAGGCATGTTATGGTCACCATTGTGAACCTATATAACCCTGTGTTGAGGCATGTTGTGGTCACCATTGTGAACCTCTATAACCTGTGCAGAGGCATGTTATGGTCACCATTGTGAACCTCTATAATCTTGTGTTGAGGCATGTTATGGTCACCATTGTGAACCTCTATAATCTTGTGTTGAGGCATGTTGTGGTCACCATTGTGAACCTCTATAATCTTGTGTTGAGGCATGTTATGGTCACCATTGTGAACCTCTATAACCCTGTGTTGAGGCATGTTATGGTCACCATTGTGAACCTCTATAACCCTGAGTTGAGGCATGTTATGGTCACCATTGTGAACCTCTATAATCATGTGTTGAGGCATGTTGTGGTCACCATTGTGAACCTCTATAATCTGTGTTGAGGCATGTTGTGGTCACCATTGGAACCTCTATAATCTTGTGTTGCTGTATGGTCTGTGTGAACCTCTATAATCTTGTGTTTGAGGCATATCATGGTCACCATTGTGAACCTCTATAATCTTTGTGTTGAGGCATATTATGGTCACCATTGTGAACCTCTATAATCTTGTGTTGAGGCATGTTATGGTCACCATTGTGAACCTCTATAACCCTGTGCAGAGGCATGTTATGGTCACCATTGTGAACCTCCTATAATCTTGTGTTGAGGCATGTTATGGTCAGCCATTGTGAACCTCTATAATCTTGTGTTGAGGCATGTTGTGGTCACCATTGTGAACCTCTATAATCTTGTGTTGAGGCATGTTGTGGTCACCATTGTGAACCTCTATAATCTTGTGTTGAGGCATGTTGTGGTCACCATTGTGAACCTCTATAATCTTGTGTTGAGGCATGTTATGGTCACCATTGTGAACCTTTATAATCTTGTGTTGAGGCATGTTATGGTCACCATTGTGAACCTCTATAATCTTGTGTTGAGGCATGTTATGGTCACCATTGTGAACCTCTATAATCATGTGTTGAGGCATGTTATGGTCACCATTGTGAACCTCTATAATCTTGTGTTGAGGCATGTTATGGTCACCATTGTGAACCTCTATAATCTTGTGTTGAGGCATGTTATGGTCACCATTGTGAACCTCTATAACCCTGTGCAGAGGCATGTTATGGTCACCATTGTGAACCTCTATGATCCTGTGTTGAGGCATGTTATGGTCACCATTGTGAACCTCTATAATCTTGTGTTGAGGCATGTTATGGTCACCATTGTGAACCTCTATAACCCTGTGTTGAGGCATGTTATGGTCACCATTGTGAACCTCTATAATCTTGTGTTGAGGCATGTTATGGTCACCATTGTGAACCTCTATAATCTTGTGTTGAGGCATGTTATGGTCACCATTGTGAACCTCTATAATCTTGTGTTGAGGCATGTTGTGGTCACCATTGTGAACCTCTATAACCTGTGCAGAGGCATGTTATGGTCACCATTGTGAACCTCTACAACCCTGTGTTGAGGCTTATATATGGTCACCAGAACCTCTACAACCCTGTGTTGAGGCATGTTATGGTCACCATTGTGAACCTCTATAACCTGTGTTGAGGCATGTTGTGGTCACCATTGTGAACCTCTATAACCCTGTGTTGAGGCATGTTATGGTCACCATTGTGAACCTCTATAATCTTGTGTTGAGGCATGTTGTGGTCACCATTGTGAACCTCTATAACCTGTGCAGAGGCATGTTATGGTCACCATTGTGAACCTCTACAACCCTGTGTTGAGGCTTGTTATGGTCACCATTGTGAACCTCTACAACCCTGTGTTGAGGCATGTTATGGTCACCATTGTGAACCTCTATAACCTGTGTTGAGGCATGTTGTGGTCACCATTGTGAACCTCTATAACCCTGTGTTGAGGCATGTTATGGTCACCATTGTGAACCTCTATAACCCTGTGTTGAGGCATGTTATGGTCACCATTGTGAACCTCTATAATCTTGTGATTAGGCATGTTGTGGTCACCATTGTGAACCTCTACAACCCTGTGTTGAGGCATGTTATGGTCACCATTGTGAACCTCTATAATCTTGTGATTAGGCATGTTATGGTCACCATTGTGAACCTCTATGATCCTGTGTTGAGGCATGTTATGGTCACCATTGTGAACCTCTATAACCCTGTGTTGAGGCATGTTATGGTCACCATTGTGAACCTCTATAACCCTGTGTTGAGGCATGTTGTGGTCACCATTGTGAACCTCTATGATCCTGTGTTGAGGCATGTTATGGTCACCATTGTGAACCTCTATAACCTGTGTTGAGGCATGTTGTGGTCACCATTGTGAACCTCTATAACCCTGTGTTGAGGCATGTTATGGTCACCATTGTGAACCTCTATAACCCTGTGTTGAGGCATGTTATGGTCACCATTGTGAACCTCTATAACCCTGTGTTGAGGCATGTTATGGTCACCATTGTGAACCTCTATGATCCTGTGTTGAGGCATGTTATGGTCACCATTGTGAACCTCTATAACCTGTGTTGAGGCATGTTGTGGTCACCATTGTGAACCTCTATAACCTGTGTTGAGGCATGTTGTGGTCACCATTGTGAACCTCTATAATCTTGTGTTGAGGCATGTTATGGTCAATGACACTGAGCCAATGTCAATACTGATCACCCTCCTAGTTCAATACTGATCACCCTCCCAGTTCAATACTGATCACCCTCCCAGTTCAATACTGATCACCCTCCCAGTTCAATACTGATCACCCTCCCAGTTCAATACTGATCACCCTCCCAGTTCAATACTGATCACCCTCCCAGTTCAATACTGATCACCCTCCCAGTTCAATACTGTTCACCCTCCCAGTTCAATACTGTTCACCCTCCCAGTTCAATACTGTTCACCCTCCCAGGGCTGTGTTATCTGTGTTAACTGTTCTGGACAGACACACCCCAGGGCTGTGTTATCTGTGTTAACTGTTCTGGACAGACACCCCAGGGCTGTGTTATCTGTGTTAACTGTTCTGGACAGACACACCCCAGGGCTGTGTTAACTGTGTTAAGTGTTCTGGACAGACACACCCCAGGGCTGTGTTATCTGTGTTAACTGTTCTGGACAGACACACCCCAGGGCTGTGTTATCTGTGTTAAGTGTTCTGGACAGACACACCCCAGGGCTGTGTTATCTGTGTTAACTGTTCTGGACAGACACACCCCAGGGCTGTGTTATCTGTGTTAAGTGTTCTGGACAGACACACCCCAGGGCTGTGTTATCTGTGTTAACTGTTCTGGACAGACACACCCCAGGGCTGTGTTATCTGTGTTAACTGTTCTGGACAGACACACCCCAGGGCTGTGTTGTCTGTGTTAACTGTTCTGGACAGACACACCCCAGGGCTGTGTTATCTGTGTTCTGTTCTGAGACACACCCCAGGGCTGTGTTATCTGTGTTAACTGTTCTGGACAGACACACCCCAGGGCTGTGTTATCTGTGTTAAGTGTTCTGGACAGACACACCCCAGGGCTGTGTTAAGTGTTCTGGACAGACACACCCCAGGGCTGTGTTAAGTGTTCTGGATGGGGCACCCCAGGGCTGTGTTAAGTGTTCTGGACATACACACCCCAGGGCTGTGTTAAGTGTTCTGGAGAGCAAACTGCACTGCTGTGTCGTGTACCTCCCTAATCCCTCCCTCTTCCTCCACACCATTAAAGATAAACAATATTTCACTGGAGGTTAGCTTCTTCTCTCTCCTCACACTCAGTCTCCCCTCTCTCTCGATCTCTCTCCTCTTTCTCTTCCTCCTCCTCACACTCAGTCTCCTCTTTCTCTTTCTCTGTCTGTCTGTCTGTCTGTCTGTCTCTCTCTCTCCCTCTCCCTCTCTCCCTCCCTCTCTCTCTCTCTCTCCCTCTGCTCTCTCTCGCTCTCTCCCTCTCTCTCTCTCCCTCTCCCTCTCTCTCTCTCTCTCTCTCTCTCTCCCTCTCCCTCTCCCTCTCTCTCTCTCCCTCTCTCTCCCTCGCTCCTCTCCCTCTCTCTCTCCCTCTCCCTCTCTCTCTCCCTCTCCATCTCTATCTCCCTCTCCCTCTCCTCTCTCTCTCTCTCTCTCTCTCAAGTCAATTCAATTCAATTCAATTCAATTCAAGGGGCTTTATTGGCATGGGAAACATGTGTTAACATTGCCAAAGCAAGTAAGGTAGATAATATATAAAGTGAAATAAACAATAAAAATTAACAGTAGACATCACACATACAGAAGTTTCAAAACAATAAAGACATTACAAATGTCATATTATATATATATACAGTGTTTTTACAATGTACAAATAGTTAAGGACACAAGATAAAATAAATAAGCATAGATATGGGTTGTATTTACAATGGTGTTTGTTCTTCACTGGTTGCCCTTTTCTCGTGGCAACAGGTCACAAATCTTGCTGCTCTGATGGCACACTGTGGAATTTCACCCAGTAGATATGGGAGTTTATCAAAATTGTATTTGTTTTCGAATTCTTTGTGGATCTGTGTAATCTGAGGGAAATAGGTCTCTCTAATATGGTCATACATTGGGCAAGAGGTTAGGAAGTGCAGCTCAGTTTCCACCTCATTTTGTGGGCAGTGAGCACATAGCCTGTCTTCTCTTGAGAGCCATGTCTGCCTACGGCGGCCTTTCTCAATAGCAAGGCTATGCTCGCTGAGTCTGTACATAGTCAAAGCTTTCCTTAATTTTGGGTCAGTCACAGTGGTCAGGTATTCTGCCGCTGTGTACTCTCTGTGTAGGGCCAAATAGCATTCTAGTTTGCTCTGTTTTTTTGTTAATTCTTTCCAATGTGTCAAGTAATTATCTTTTTGTTTTCTCATGATTTGGTTGGGTCTAATTGTGCTGCTGTCATGGGGCTCTGTAGGGTGTGTTTAGAACAGAGCCCCAGGACCAGCTTGCTTTGGGGACTCTTTTCTCCAGGTTCACTCTCTGTAGGTGATGGCTTTGTTGTGGAAAGTTTGGGAATCGCTTCCTTTTAGGTGGTTATAGAAT
>NW_027015042.1:0-12253 GCF_036934945.1 Oncorhynchus masou masou
ACAGTACAGTAGACTGATTACATCATACAGCACAGTAGACTGCTACATCATACATTACAGTAGACTGGATACATCATACAGTACAGTAGATCTGATACATCATAGAGTAGACTGCCACATCATACAGTAGACTGATACATCATACATTACAGTACACTGCTACATCATACAGTACAGTAGACTGGATACATCATAGAGTAGACTGCTACATCATACAGTAGACTGTTATATCATACAGTACAGTAGACTGTCACATCATACAGTACAGTAGAGTGCTACATCATACAAGTACAGTAGACTGTTACATCATACAGTACAGTAGAGTGCTACATCATACAGTACAGTAGACTGTTACATCATACAGTACAGTAGACTGCTACATCATACAGTACAGTAGACTGCTACATCATACAGTAGACTGCTATACATCATACAGTAGACTGCTACATCATACAGTACAGTAGACTGCTACATACATACAGTAGACTGTTACATCATACAGTACAGTAGACTGCTACATCATACAGTAGACTGCTACATCATACAGTACAGTAGACTGATACATCATACAGTTCAGTAGACTGCCACATCATACAGTACAGTAGACTGCTACATCATACAGTGAGACTGCTACATCATACAGTACAGTAAACTGCTACATCATACAGTATAGTAGACTGTTACATCATACAGTATAGTAGACTGATACATCATACAGTACAGTAGACTGATACATCATACATTACAGTACACTGCTACATCATACAGTAGACTTTTACATCATACAGTAGACTGTTACATCATACAGTAGACTGCTACATCATACAGTAGACTGCTACATCATACAGTACAGTAGACTGCTACATCATACAGTAGACTGTTACATCATACAGTACAGTAGACTGATACATCATACAGTACAGTAAACTGCTACATCATACAGTACAGCAGACTGATACATCATACAGTAGACTGCTACATCATACAGTACAGTAGACTGCTACATCATACAGTACAGTAAACTGCTACATCATACCGTATAGTAGACTGTTACATCATACAGTATAGTAGACTGATACATCATACAGTACAGTAGACTGCTACATCATACAGTACAGTAGACTGATACATCATACTTTACAGTACACTGCTACATCATACAGTACAGTAGACTGAAACATCATACAGTAGACTGCTACATCATACAGTAGACTGATACATCATACAGTACAGTAGACTGATACATCATACAGTACAGTAGACTGATACATCATACAGTACAGTACACTGCTACATCATACAGTACAGTAGACTGATACATCATACAGTAGACTGCTACATCATACAGTAGACTGATACATCATACAGTACAGTAGACTGTTATATCATACAGTACAGTAGACTGTTACATCATACATTAGACTGATACATCATACAGTAGACTGCTACATCATACAGTAGACTGATACATCATACAGTACAGTAGACTGCTACATCATACAGTAGAATGCTACATCATACAGTAGACTGATAAATCATACAGCACAGTAGACTGATACATCATACAGTACAGTAGACTGTTATATCATACAGTACAGTAGACTGTTACATCATACCGTAGACTGCTACATCATACAGTACAGTAGACTGTTACATCATACAGTACAGTAGACTGATACAACATACAGTACAGTAAACTGCTACATCATACAGTACAGTAGACTGCTACATCATACAGTACAGTAGACTGCTACATCATACAGTAGACTGATACATCATACAGTACAGTAGAATGCTACATCATACAGTACAGTAGATTGATACATCATACAGTAGAGTAGACTGTTACATCATACAGTAGACTGCAACATCATACAGTACAGTAGACTGCTACATCATACAGTAGACTGATAAATCATACAGCACAGTAGACTGATACATCATACAGTACAGTAGACTGTTATATCATACAGTACAGTAGACTGTTACATCATACCGTAGACTGCTACATCATACAGTAGACTGCTACATCATACAATACAGTAGACTGCAACATCATACAGTACAGTAGACTGATACATCATACAGTAGACTGATACATCATTCAGTACAGTAGACTGTTACATCATACAGTAGACTGCAACATCATACAGTACAGTAGACTGCTACATCATACAGTAGACTGTTATATCATACAGTACAGTAGACTGTTACATCATACCGTAGACTGCTACATCATACAGTACAGTAGACTGCTACATCATACAGTAGACTGTTATATCATACAGTACAGTAGACTGTTACATCATACCGTAGACTGCTACATCATACAGTACAGTAGACTGTTACATCATACAGTACAGTAGACTGATACATCATACAGTATAGTAGACTGTTACATCTAACAGTACAGTAGACTGCTACATCATACAGTACAGTAGATTGATACATCATACAGTACAGTAGACTGCTACATCATACATTACAGTACACTGCTACATCATACAGTAGACTGATACATCATACAGTACAGTAGACTGATACATCATACATTACAGTACACTGCTACATCATACAGTACAGTAGACTGAAACATCATACAGTAGACTGCTACATCATACAGTACACTGCTACATCATACAGTACAGTAGACTGATACATCATACATTACAGTACACTGCTACATCATACAGTACAGTAGACTGAAACATCATACAGTAGACTGCTACATCATACAGTACAGTAGACTGAAACATCATACAGTAGACTGCTACATCATACAGTAGACTGATACATCATACAGTACAGTAGACTGATACATCATACACTAGACTGATACATCATACAGTACAGTAGAATGCTACAACATACAGTAGACTGATACATCATACAGTAGACTGCTACATCATACAGTAGACTGCTACATCATACAGTAGACTGTTATATCATACAGTAAAGTAGACTGCTACACCATACATTACAGTACACTGCTAAATCATACAGTCGACTGCTACATCATACATTACAGTACACTGCTACATCATACAGTAGACTGTTACATCATACAGTAGACTGCTACATCATACAGTACAGTAGACTGTTACATCATACAGTACAGTAGACTGATACATCATACAGTACAGTAGACTGATACATCATACAGTAGACTGCTACATCATACAGTACAGTAGACTGATACATCATACAGTATAGTAGACTGTTACATCATTCAGTACAGTAGACTGATACATCATACAGTACAGTAGACTGATACATCATACAGTACAGTAGACTGCTACATCATACATTACAGTAGACTGATACATCATACAGTACAGTAGACTGATACATCATAGAGTAGACTGCTACATCATACAGTAGACTGATACATCATACATTACAGTACACTGCTACATCATACAGTACAGTAGACTGATACATCATAGAGTAGACTGCTACATCATACAGTAGACTGTTATATCATACAGTACAGTAGACTGTCACATCATACAGTACAGTAGAGTGCTACATCATACAGTACAGTAGACTGATACATCATACTTTACAGTACACTGCTACATCATACAGTACAGTAGACTGACACATCATACAGTAGACTGCTACATCATACAGTAGACTGATACATCATACAGTACAGTAGACTGATACATCATACAGTACAGTAGACTGATACATCATACAGTACAGTACACTGCTACATCATACAGTACAGTAGACTGATACATCATACAGTAGACTGCTACATCATACAGTAGACTGATACATCATACAGTACAGTAGACTGTTATATCATACAGTACAGTAGACTGTTACATCATACATTAGACTGATACATCATACAGTAGACTGCTACATCATACAGTAGACTGATACATCATACAGTACAGTAGACTGCTACATCATACAGTAGAATGCTACATCATACAGTAGACTGATAAATCATACAGCACAGTAGACTGATACATCATACAGTACAGTAGACTGCTAGCATCATACAGTAGACTGCTACATCATACAGTAGACTGTTATATCATACAGTACAGTAGACTGCTACACCATACATTACAGTGCATACCTGCTAAATCATACAGTCGATCAGTTACATCATACATTACAGTACACTGCTACACTCATACAGTAGACTGTTACATCATACAGTACAGTAGACTCTCTGTTATACTTGCCACAAAGTAGACTGTTACATCAGACAGTAGACTACATCATACAGTACAGTAAACTGCTACATCATACAGTAGACTGCTACATCATACAGTACAGTAGACTGATACATCATACAGTATAGTAGACTGTTACATCATTCAGTACAGTAGACTGTTACATCATACAGTACAGTAGACTGCTACATCATACAGTACAGTAGACTGCTACATCATACTGCTACATCATACAGTAGACTTGATACATCATACAGTACAGTAGACTGCTACATCATACAGTAGACTGCTACATCATACAGTAGACTGTTATATCATACATACAGTAGACTGCTACATCATACCATACATCATACAGTAGACTGCTACATCATACAGTAGACTGTTATATCATACATACAGTAGACTGTTACATTACAGTACAGTGCTACATACATACAGTACTGACTACATCATACAGTAGACTGTTACATCATACAGTAGACTGCTACATCATACATACAGTAGACTGATACATCATACAGTACAGTAGACTGATACAACATACAGCTACATCATAGACTGATACATCATACAGTACAGTAGACTGCTACATCATACAGTACACTGCACATCATACAGTACAGTAGACTGATACATCATACAGTACAGTAGAATGCTACAACATACAGTAGACTTATACATCATACAGTACAGTAGACTGCTATCATCATACAGTAGACTGCTACATCATACAGTAGACTGTTATATCATACAGTACAGTAGACTGAAACATCTACATACATCATACAGTACACTGCTAAATCATACAGTAGACTGATACATCATACATCATACATTACAGTACACTGCTACATCATACAGTAGACTTTTACATCATACAGTAGACTGTTACATCATACAGTAGACTGCTACACATCATACAGTAGACTGTTACATCATACAGTACAGTAGACTGATACATCATACAGTTCAGTAAACTGCTACATCATACAGTACAGTAGACTGATACATCATACAGTAGACTGCTACATCATACAGTACAGTTACATCATAAACTGCTACATCATACAGTACAGTAGACTGTTACATCATACAGTACAGTAGACTCCTGGATACATAGACTGATACATCATACATCATACAGTACAGTAGACTGATACATCATACAGTATAGTAGACTGTTACATCATTCATACAGTAGACTGATACATCATACAGTACAGTAGACTGATTACACATACATACAGTAGACTGCTACATCATACATTACAGTAGACTGATACATCATACAGTACAGTAGACTGATACATCATAGAGTAGACTGTTACATCATCATACAGTAGACTGATACATCATACAGTACAGTAAACTGCTACATCATACAGTACAGT
This sequence comes from Oncorhynchus masou masou, assembly GCF_036934945.1. NCBI lineage: Eukaryota > Metazoa > Chordata > Actinopteri > Salmoniformes > Salmonidae > Oncorhynchus > Oncorhynchus masou. The sequence continues at coordinate 5,591 of NW_027015042.1, forward strand.
AGACTGATACATCATAGAGTAGACTGACTACTGTTATATCATACAGTACAGTAGACTGCTACATCATACAGTACAGTAAACTGCTACATCATACAGTATAGTAGACTGTTACATCATACAGTACAGTAGAGTGCTACATCATACAGTACAGTAGACTGTTACATCATACAGTACAGTAGACTGATACATCATACAGTACAGTAGACTGCTACATCATACAGGAATGCTACATCATACAGTAGACTGATACATCATACAGTACAGTAGACTGCTACAACATACAGTAGACTGATACATCATACACAGTAGACTGCTACATCATACAGTAGACTGCTACATCATACAGTACAGTAGACTGATACATCATACAGTACAGTAGAATGCTACAACATACAATAGACTTATACATCATACAGTACAGTAGACTGCTACATCATACAGTAGACTGCTACATCATACAGTAGACTGTTATATCATACAGTACAGTAGACTGCTACACCATACATTACAGTACACTGCTAAATCATACAGTCGACTGCTACATCATACATTACAGTACACTGCTACATCATACAGTAGACTTTTACATCATACAGTAGACTGTTACATCATACAGTAGACTGCTACATCATACAGTACAGTAGACTGTTACATCATACAGTACAGTAGACTGATACATCATACAGTTCAGTAAACTGCTACATCATACAGTACAGCAGACTGATACATCATACAGTAGACTGCTACATCATACAGTACAGTAAACTGCTACATCATACAGTATAGTAGACTGTTACATCATACATTACAGTAGACTGATACATCATACAGTACAGTAGACTGATACATCATACATTACAGTACACTGCTACATCATACAGTAGACTTTTACATCATACAGTAGACTGTTACATCATACAGTAGACTGCTACATCATACAGTAGACTGCTACATCATACAGTACAGTAGACTGATACATCATACAGTAGACTGTTACATCATACAGTACAGTAGACTGATACATCATACAGTACAGTAAACTGCTACATCATACAGTACAGCAGACTGATACATCATACAGTAGACTGCTACATCATACAGTACAGTAGACTGCTACATCATACAGTACAGTAAACTGCTACATCATACAGTATAGTAGACTGTTACATCATACAGTATAGTAGACTGATACATCATACAGTACAGTAGACTGCTACATCATACAGTACAGTAGACTGATACATCATACTTTACAGTACACTGCTACATCATACAGTACAGTAGACTGAAACATCATACAGTAGACTGCTACATCATACAGTAGACTGATACATCATACAGTACAGTAGACTGATACATCATACAGTACAGTAGACTGATACATCATACAGTACAGTACACTGCTACATCATACAGTACAGTAGACTGATACATCATACAGTAGACTGCTACATCATACAGTAGACTGATACATCATACAGTACAGTAGACTGTTATATCATACAGTACAGTAGACTGTTACATCATACATTAGACTGATACATCATACAGTAGACTGCTACATCATACAGTAGACTGATACATCATACAGTACAGTAGACTGCTACATCATACAGTATCATGATACATCATACAGTAGACTACATCATACATACAGTAGACTGATACATCATACAGTACAGTAGACTGATTATCATCAGTACAGTAGACTGTTACATCATACAGTAATGATACATCATACAGTAGACTGATACATCATACAGTACAGTAGACTGATACATCATACAGTAGAATGCTACATCATACAGTAGACTGATACATCATACAGTACAGTAGACTGCTACATCATACAGTAGAATGCTACATCATACAGTAGACTGATACATCATACAGTACAGTAGACTGATACATCACATACAGTAGACTGTTACATCATACAGTAGACTGATACATCATACAGTAGACTGATACATCATACAGTACAGTAGACTGATACATCATACAGTACAGTAGACTGTTACATCATACAGTACAGTAGACTGATACATCATACATCATATCATACAGTACAGTAGACTGATACATCATACAGTACAGTAGACTGTTACATCATACAGTACAGTAGACTGATACATCATACAGTAGACTGTTACATCATACAGTACAGTAGACTGATACATCATACAGTACAGTAGACTGTTATATCATACTGTACAGTAGACTGATACATCATACAGTACAGTAGACTGTTATACATCATACTGTACAGTAGACTGATACATCATACAGTACAGTAGACTGATACATCATACATACAGTACACTGCTACATCATACAGTACAGTAGACTGAAACATCATACAGTAGACTGCTACACTGATACATCATACAGTACAGTAGACTGATATCATCATACAGTACAGTAGACTGATACAACATCATACAGTAGACTGCTACATCATACAGTACAGTAGACTGAAACATCATACAAGACTGCTACATCATACAGTAGACATACATCATACAGTACAGTAGACTGTAGACTGATACATCATACAGTACAGTAGCTACAACATACTAGTTATCATACATACAGTAGACTGATACATCATACAGTACTGCTACATCATACAGTAGACTGTTATATCATACAGTACAGTAGACTGCTACACCATACATCATACTGTACAGTCGACTGCTACATCATACATTACAGTAGACTGCTACATCATACAGTACAGTAGACTGTTACATCATACAGTAGACTGATACATCATACAGTACAGTAGACTGTTACATCATACAGTACAGTAGACTGATACATCATACAGTACAGTAGACTGATACATCATACAGTAGACTGCTACATCATACAGTACAGTAGACTGATACATCATACAGTATAGTAGATACATCATTGTACAGTAGACTGATACATCATACAGTACAGTAGACTGATACATCATACAGTACAGTAGACTGTTACATCATACTGTACAGTAGACTGATACATCATACAGTACAGTAGACTGATACATCATAGAGTAGACTGCTACATCATACAGTAGACTGATACATCATACAGTACAGTACACTGCTACATCATACAGTACAGTAGACTGAACATCATCAGTACAGTAGACTGTTATACATCAGTACAGTAGACTGTTACATCATACAGTACAGTAGACTGTACACATCATACTGTACAGTAGACTGATACATCATACAGTACAGTAGACTGCTACATCATACATCATACTGATACATCATACAGTAGACTGCTACATCATACATTACAGTAGACTGATACATCATACAGTACAGTAGACTGCAACATCATACAGTACAGTAGATCATACAGTACAGTAGACTGATACATCATACAGTACAGTACACTGTTACATCATACAGTACAGTAGACTGATACATCATACAGTACAGTAGACTGCTACATCATACAGTACAGTAGACTGATACATCATACAGTACAGTAGACTGCTACATCATACAGTACAGTAGACTGCTACATCATACAGTACAGTAGACTGTAGATACATCATACAGTACAGTAGACTGATACATCATACAGTACAGTAGACTGTACAACATACATAGACATACATCATACAGTACAGTAGACTGATACATCATACAGTACAGTAGACTGATAGACATCATACAGTACAGTAGACTGCAGTAGAACATCATACAGTACAGTAGACTGTTACATCATACAGTACAGTAGACTGATACATCATACACTGTACAGTAGACTGCTACATCATCATACAGTAGACTGATACATCATACAGTACAGTAGACTGTTACATCATACAGTACAGTAGACTGATACATCATACAGTACAGTAGACTGATACATCATACAGTACAGTAGACTGATACATCATACAGTACAGTAGACTGTTACATCATACATTACAGTAGACTGATACATCATACAGTACAGATACATCATAGACAGTAGACTGATACATCATACAGTACAGTAGACTGCTACATCATACAGTACAGTAGACTGTTACATCATACAGTACAGTAGACTGTTACATCATACAGTAGACTGATACATCATACAGTACAGTAGACTGATACATCATACATTACAGACTGATACATCATACAGTAGACTTGCTACATCATACAGTAGACTGTTACATCATACAGTACAGTAGACTGTTACATCAGTACAGTAGACTGATACATCATACAGTAAGTAGACTGTTACATCATACAGTGCAGTAGACTGCTATACATCATACAGTACAGTAGACTGCTACATCATACAGTACAGTAGACTGTTACATCATACAGTACAGTAGACTGTTACATCATACAGTACAGTAGACTGATACATCATACAGTACAGTAGACTGCTACATCATCAGTACAGTAGACTGCTACATCATACAGTACAGTAGACTGATACATCATACAGTACAGTAGACTGTTACATCATCAGTACAGTAGACTGATACATCATACAGTACAGTAGACTGATACATCATACATTACAGTAGACTGCTACATCATACAGTACAGTAGACTGAAACATCATACAGTAGACTGATACATCATACAGTAGACTGCTACATCATACAGTAGACTGATACATCATACATTACAGTACACTGATACATCATACAGTACAGTAGACTGATACATCATAGTAGACATCACTAGCTACATCAGTACAGTAGACTGTTACATCATACAGTAGACTGATACATCATACAGTACAGTAGACTGCTACATCATACAGTACAGTAGACTGTTACATCATACAGTACAGTAGACTGCTACATCATACAGTAGACTGATACATCATACAGTAGACTGTTACATCATACAGTACAGTAGACTGCTACATCATACAGCAGTAGACTGCTACATCATACAGTAGACTGCTACATACAGTACAGTAGACTGATACATCATACAGTACAGTAGAATGCTACAACATACAGTAGACTTATACATCATACAGTTAGACTGCTACATCATACAGTAGACTGCTACACATCATACAGTACAGTAGACTGCTACACCATACATTACAGTACATAAATCATACAGTAGAATGCTACATCAATTACAGTACACTGCTACATCATACATCATACAGTACAGTAGACTGTTACATCATACAGTAGACTGCTACATCATACAGTACAGTAGACTGTTACATCATACAGTACAGTAGACTGATACATCATACACCAGTAAACATCATACAGTACAGCAGACTGATACATCATACAGTAGACTGCTACATCATACAGTACAGTAAACTGCTACATCATACAGTATAGTAGACTGTTACATCATACAGTATAGTAGACTGATACATCATACAGTACAGTAGACTGATACATCATACATTACAGTACACTGCTACATCATACAGTAGACTTTTACATCATACAGTAGACTGTTACATCATACAGTAGACTGCTACATCATACAGTAGACTGCTACATCATACAGTACAGTAGACTGAAACATCATACAGTAGACTGCTACATACAGTACAGTAGACTGATACATCATACAGTACAGTAAACTGCTACATCATACAGTACAGCAGACTGATACATCATACAGTAGACTGCTATCATACAGTACAGTAGACTGCTACATCATACAGTACAGTAAACTGATACATCATACAGTATAGTAGACTGTTACATCATACAGTATAGTAGACTGATACATCATACAGTACAGTAGACTGTTATATCATACAGTACAGTAGACTGATACATCATACTTTACAGTACACTGCTACATCATACAGTACAGTAGACTGAAACATCATACAGTAGACTGCTACATCATACAGCATAGACTGATACATCATACAGTACAGTAATGCTACATCATACAGTAGACTGATACATCATACAGTACAGTACACTGCTACATCATACAGTACAGTAGACTGTTACATCATACAGTAGAATGCTACATCATACAGTAGACTGATACATCATACAGTACAGTAGACTGTTATATCATACATACAGTAGAGTTACATCATACATAGACTGATACATCATACAGTAGACTGAGTAGACATCATACAGTACAGTAGACTGCTACATCATACAGTAGAATGCTACATCATACAGTAGACTGATACATCATACAGTACAGTAGACTGATACATCATACAGTACAGTAGACTGTTACATCATACAGCAGACTGATACATCATACAGTAGACTGATACATCATACAGTACAGTAGACTGATACATCATACAGTAGAATGATCATACAGTTATACATCATACAGTACAGTAGACTGTTACATCATACAGCAGATACATCATACAGTAGACTGATACATCATACAGTACAGTAGACTGATACATCATACAGTACAGTAAACTGGCTACATCATACAGTACAGTAGACTGTTACATCATACAGTAGACTGCTATCATTACAGTAGACTGCTACATCATACAGTACAGTAAAGCTACATCATACTATAGTAGACTGTTATATCATACAGTACAGTAGACTGATACATCATACAGTACAGTAGACTGCTACATCATACAGTACAGTAGACTGATACATAGACTGATACTTACAGTACACTGCTACATCATACAGTACAGTAGACTGCTACATCA
>NW_027015043.1:0-12252 GCF_036934945.1 Oncorhynchus masou masou
CTGTCATGTCTTGTTATGTCTGTTCCTGTCCTTTCTCTTCACTCTGTCTCTCTCTGCTGGTCTTTTTAAGGTTACCTTCTCTGTCTCTCATTCTTCAGCTGTTCTACATCTCCCCTAACTAGCTCATTCACTCCTTCCCACCTGTTCTCTCTTCCCCCTCTGATTAGGTCTCTATTTCTCTCTCTGTTCCTGCTACTTTCAGTGTCTGATTCTTGTTTGTGTTTTTGATGCCAGAAGCAAGCTGTCGTCTCGATTTGCTTCCACCTTGTCCTATCCTGTCGGAGTCTGCCTGGCAGGTGCATCCTGCATTATACTAACGTTCTTTTGTTCCATTGACAACGTTGGAAGAGGATTTATGCCATTCCTGTTTTTCATTAAAGAACTCTGTTTTCTGTTAAAACCGCTTTTGGGTCTTCACTCAAGTACATAACAGAAGAATCAGACCAAGAATGGACCCAGCGGCTCCGGACCCTTTTCACTCCGCCGTCGAGATCCAGGGAGCGATGCTAGGCAGACACGAGGAGGAATTGTCTGCTGCTCGACATGCCGTTGAGACCCTGGCCGTCCAAGTCTCCGACCTCACAAGACAGGTTCACCAACTCCACCTCGATCCACCGCCCACTTCCAGGGTTTCCGAGTCTCCGGAGCCCAGGATCAACAACCCGCCGTGTTACTCTGGGGAGCCCACTGAGTGCCGCTCATTCCTCACTCAGTGTGATGTGGTGTTCTCTCTCCAGCCCAACACTTACTCCAGGAGCGCAGCCCGCATCGCCTACGTCATTTCTCTCCTTACCGGACGGGCGCGTGAGTGGGGCACGGCAATCTGGGAGGCGAGGGCTGAGTGTATTAACCAGTATCAGGACTTTAAGGAGGAGATGATACGGGTTTTTGACCGTTCTGTTTTTGGGGAGGAGGCTTCCAGGGCCCTGTCTTCCCTATGTCAGGGGAATCGATCCATAACGGATTATTCTATTGAGTTTCGCACTCTCGCTGCCTCTAGTGACTGGAACGAGCCGGCTTTGCTCGCTCGTTTTCTGGAGGGTCTCCTCGTCGAGGTTAAGGATGAGATCCTCTCCCGGGAGGTTCCTTCCAGTCTGGACTCCTTAATAGCTCTCGCTATTCGCATAGAGCTGACGGTTTGATCTTCGTCGCCGAGCTCGTGGAAAGGAGCTCGCGTTCTCCGTTGCTCCCCTCTCCACATCACTGCCACCTGCCGCATCACTGCCACCCTCCTCCGCCGGCTCGGATGCTGAGCCTATGCAGCTGGGGGTATCCGCATCTCGGCCAAGGAGAAGGAACGGAGAATCACCAATCGCCTCTGTCTCTACTGCGGCTCCGCTGGTCATTTTGTCACCTCATGTCCAGTAAAAGCCAGAGCTCATCAGTAAGAGGAGGGCTACTGGTGAGCGCAACTACTCAGGCCTCTCCCTTCTGGATCACGCACTACCTTTCCGGTCCATCTCCGCTGGCCCGGTTCATCTGCTTCCTGCAGTGCCTTGATAGACTCTGGGGCGGAGGGCTGTTTTATGGACGAGACCTGGGCTCGGGAACATGACATTCCTCTCAGACAGTTAGGGAGCCCACGGCCTTGTTCGCTTTAGATGGTAGTTCTCTCCCCAAGATTCAGCGTGAGACGCTGCCTTTAACCCTCACTGTCTCTGGTAATCATAGCGAAACCATTTCTTTTTTAATTTTTCGTTCACCTTTTACACCTGTTGTTTTGGGTCATCCCTGGCTAGTGCGCCATAACCCTTCTATTAATTGGTCTAGTAATACTATCCTATCCTGGAATGTTTCTTGTCATGTGACCTGTTTAATGTCTGCTATCCCTCCTGTTTCCTCTGTCTCTTCTTCACAGGAGGAGCCTGGCGATTTGACAGGGGTGCCGGAGGAGTATCACGATCTGCGCACGGTGTTCAGTCGTTCCAAGGCCACTTCTCTCCCTCCACACCGGTCGTATGACTGTAGTATTGATCTCCTTCCGGGAACTACTCCCCCCGGGGTAGATTATACTCTCTGTCGGCTCCCGAACGTAAGGCTCTCGAGGATTATTTGTCGGTTTCGCTCGGCGCCGGTACCATAGTCTCCTCCTCCTCTCCCGCCGGAGCGGGGTTTTTTTGTTCAGAAGAAGGAGACGGGTCCCTGCGCCCATGCGTGGATTATCGAGGGCTGAATGACATAACAGTTAAGAATCGTTATCCGCTTCCTCTTATGTCTTCAGCCTTCGAGATCCTGCAGGGAGCCAGGTTTTTCACCAAATTGGACCTTCGTAACGCCTACCATCTCGTGCGCATCAGGGAGGGGGACGAGTGGAAGACGGCGTTTAACACTCCGTTAGGGCACTTTGAATACCGGGTTCTTCCTTTCGGCCTCGTTAACGCTCCAGCTGTCTTTCAGGCACTAGTTAACGACGTCCTGAGAGACATGCTGAACATTTTTGTTTTCGTTTACATGGACGATATCCTGATTTTTTCACCGTCTCTCTCGATTCATGTTCAGCACGTGCGGCGCGTCCTCCAGCGCCTTTTGGAGAACTGTCTTTATGTGAAGGCTGAGAAGTGCACTTTTCATGCCGCCTCTGTCCCTTTTCTCGGTTCCGTTATTTCCGCTGAGGGCATTAAGATGGATCCCGCTAAGGTCCAGGCTGTCATTGATTGGCCCGTTCCTAAGTCACGCGTCGAGCTGCAGCGCTTTCTGGGCTTCGCTAATTTCTATCGTCGTTTCATCCGTAATTTCGGTCAGGTGGCAGCTCCCCTCACAGCCCTTACTTCTGTTAAGACGTGCTTTAAGTGGTCCGTTTCCGCCCAGGGAGCTTTTGATCTTCTTAAGAATCGTTTTACATCCGCACCTATTCTTGTTACACCTGACATCTCTAGTCAGTTTGTTGTTGAGGTTGACGCGTCAGAGGTGGGCGTGGGAGCCATTCTTTCTCAGCGCTCTCTCTCTGACGGCAAGGTCCATCCTTGCGCGTTTTCTCTCATCGCTTATCGCCGTCAGAACGTAACTATGATGTTGGTAATCGCGAACTGCTCGCCATCCGCTTAGCCCTAGGCGAATGGCGACAGTGGTTGGAGGAGGCGACCGTTCCTTTTGTCGTTTGGACTGACCATAGGAACCTTGAGTACATCCGTTCAGCCAAACGACTTAATGCGCGTCAGGCTCGTTGGGCTCTGTTTTTCGCTCGTTTCGAGTTTGTTATTTCTTATCGTCCGGGCTCAAAGAACACCAAGCCTGATGCTTTATCTCGTCTCTTCAGTTCTTCTGAGGTCTCCACCGACCCCGAGGGGATTCTCCCTGAGGGGCGTGTTGTCGGGTTGACTGTCTGGGGAATTGAGAGGCAGGTAAAGCAAGCACTCGCTCACACTCCGTCGCCGCGAGCTTGTCCTAGGAACCTTCTGTTCGTTCCCGTTCCTACTCGTCCGGCCGTTCTTCAGTGGGCCCACTCTGCCAAGTTAGCCGGCCACCCCGGCGTTCGGGTACGCTCGCTTCCATTCGCCAGCGTTTCTGGTGGCCCACTCGGGAACGTGACGCGCGTCGATTTGTCGCCGCTTGTTCGGTCTGCGCGCAGACTAAATCTGGGAACTCTCCTCCTGCCGGCCGTCTCAGACCGCTTCCCATTCCCTCTCGACCGTGGTCTCACATCGCTTTAGATTTTATCACCGGACTGCCTTCATCAGCGGGGAAGACAGTTATTCTTACGGTTGTCGATAGATTCTCTAAGGCGGCTCATTTCATTCCTCTCGCTAAGCTCCCTTCTGCTAAGGAGACGGCTCAGATCATTATCGAGAATGTTTTCCGAATTCATGGCCTTCCGTCTGACGTCGTTTCCGACAGAGGCCCGCAGTTCACGTCTCAATTTTGGAGGGAGTTTTGCCGTTTGATTGGGGCTTCCGTCAGTCTCTCGTCCGGCTTTCATCCCCAGTCTAACGGTCAAGCCGAACGGGCCAATCAGACTGTTGGTCGCATTTTACGCAGTCTTTCTTTTCGTAACCCTGCGTCTTGGTCAGAACAGCTCCCTGGGCAGAGTACGCCCACAACTTCGCTTCCCTCGTCTGCTACCGGTCTATCTCCTTTTCAGAGTAGCCTCGGGTACCAGCCTCCGCTGTTCTCATCTCAGCTCGCCGAGTCCTGCGTCCCCTCCGCTCAGGCTTTTGTCCAGCGTTGCGAGCGCACCTGGAAGGGGGTCAGGTCGGCACTTTGCCGTAATAGGGCGCAGACTGTGAGGGCCGCTAATAGCGTAGGACCAAGAGTCCTAGATATTGTTGCGGTCAGAGAGTATGGCTCTCCACTCAGAACCTTCCCCTTAAGACAGCTTCTCGCAAGTTGGCCCCGCGGTTCATTGGTCCGTTCCGTATTTCTCAGGTCATTAATCCTGTCGCAGTGCGACTTCTTCTCCCGCGCTATCTTCGTCGCGTTCACCCGGTCTTCCATGTCTCCTGTGTTAAGCCCGTTCTTCGCGCCCCCGCTCGTCCCTCCCCCCATCCTTGTCGAGGGCGCACCCATCTACAGGGTTCGTAAGATTTTGGACATGCGCCCTCGGGGCCGTGGTCATCAGTACCTAGTGGATTGGGAGGGGTACGGTCCTGAGGAGAGGAGTTGGGTTCCCTCTCGGGACGTGCTGGACCGTTCGCTGATCGATGATTTCCTCCGTTGCCGCCAGGTTTCCTCCTCGAGTGCGCCAGGAGGCGCTCGGTGAGTGGGGGGGTACTGTCATGTCTTGTTATGTCTGTTCCTGTCCTTTCTCTTCACTCTGTCTCTCTCTGCTGGTCTTTTTAGGTTACCTTCTCTGTCTCTCATTCTTCAGCTGTTCTACATCTCCCCTAACTAGCTCATTCACTCTTTCCCACCTGTTCTCTCTTCCCCCTCTGATTAGGTCTCTATTTCTCTCTCTGTTCCTGCTACTTTCAGTGTCTGATTCTTGTTTGTGTTTTTGATGCCAGAAGCAAGCTGTCGTCTCGTTTGCTTCCACCTTGTCCTATCCTGTCGGAGTCTGCCTGGCAGGTGCATCCTGCATTATACTAACGTTCTTTTTGTTCCATTGACAACGTTGGAAGAGGATTTATGCCATTCCTGTTTTTCATTAAAGAACTCTGTTTTCTGTTAAAACCGCTTTTGGGTCTTCACTCAAGTACATAACAGATACAGGCCTAACTAATGAAAAATAATCTAAGCACAGTAGTTATTCTGCAATCTATGTCTCCTTACCAACTCCCTACCCCCACTATTAGTGGGACTGGAAAAGTTCCTTTCATGCTATAAATAACTATGAGGGGAGCTCAGGGGATGTAGGAGCCCAAGGGAGCGTCTAAGAGTAGAAATGCTGATCTAGAATCAGTTTTGCCTTTTAGATCTTAATGAATAAGATTACATGGACCTGATCCCCGATCAGCACTTCTACTCTGAGACTTTTGTATTTTTATTTAACTAGGGAAGTCAGTTTAGAACAAATTTTTGTTTACAATGATGGCCTACACCATCCAAACCCGGACGACACTGGGACAATTGTGCACCTCCCTATCCCAATCACGGCCAGTTGTGATACAGCCTGAAATCGAACCAGGATCTGTAGTGGCACCTCTAGCACTGAGATGCAGTGCCCTAGACACCCAGGAGCCCAAATTATACATACTAAGCCCAGCATGGTAATGGGGCTGTCAAGGCCTGGAGAGCTGGGTCGTTCTAATGAGGACTAAGGAAGTTAGATATGGCAGGTATGTCTATTAGGTCCACCCTCAGTTTCTCCTCCGTCTTATGGACTGAACTGTGGTTTGATCTAGCAGTGTTCCAAGAAAGATTGAACCTTGTAGACCACAGGCTAACTGAGCTATGGTTTCAAAAGTGCATCAGCCTTAACGCCATATTTTTCCATTGTCCCTGCTGTTTAATGGTTATTTCAATTAATCCCATTGATTCAGGCCTGTTGAAATGACAGAATGTGGCTTTTAGGGAAGAAGAGCCTTGTATTGAGGCTAACTGAACCTTGCCCCAGGCCAATAATGGCAGCTCCTGCAGGTAATTTCACTCCCAGACAGTACTGCCACCTCCAGCAGCCTGTTACAAAGAGATGGAGCAGAGAAATAGCCTGGTCCCAGATGTATTGTCAAGGTAGCAGGAGTTGGCATGAGAGTGCAAAAGGATTCAGGACCAAGCTGGTAGCAGGGGAATGAAAGTTGCTAAATCAGCAGAGGCAGAAGAAAGACATTCCTATGATTCTAAGGGACAGAGCAACATGCACACAGTAAATACCAGCCTACTCTGCTGCTCCCACACAACCCACTGTCACTGGGTTCACTGGACAATACATACCACATTGATTACACTGTACTGTAGATGTCACTCATGTCTGGTTGCTCATGTTAGCAGAGTTATGATTGAAACCTGAAATTTTAGATGGCTTTTTCCCCAGACACAGATTAAACCTAATCCTAATTAGTTTTTTAGTCAAGGACTAAAATGAAGAAGGTGGTGTCTGTGAAACGGGCCTATTTTGTACGGGCCTATTTTGTAAGGGCCTATTTTGTAAGGGCCTATTTTGTAAGGGCAAGCCTGCTCAGTGGTCTGATAACTCAATAAGAAGCATCGGATCATAATGTGTGCATCGCTCTCCAGTAATGTTTGTCTCACATGATATAAATCATCCTTTTATAATGACTTGAAATGAGAGACACAGTGCTGCTGCCCCTGTGAATGAAGATAAAGACAGGGAAACACCAAAGCTCCTACTACGATGGCTATGGAACTTTTTAACTTCAGGTAATGCATTTCCCAACAAACTCTTTTCAAATAGCTACAAGACAATGACTTGAGTAAGTGACAAACAAGCCACATTTAAAAAAAGATCCACCTCAATGTGACTTCCCTTGTTAAGTAAAGAACCATCCGGTTGAGTAGTCTGTAAAACTGTCAGACAGAGGTGATGGGAGGTGAGTTGAGTCACGGACATATTCATTTTCTTACTTGCATCCATTGCTCTGTATATGCATTATTTGAGTGTGGTTACATTTCTCCAGCCCCATCACTCAGGTGTTTACCAAAACAAGTGGCAGGTCGAATCCCAGATTGCCCCTTTAAAAGTTGTCATCATGACCTTATTTAACTTGTTCAGTGAATTTACATGAATATCTATTAGACTACTTTTCTGAGTGTTTGAGCATATCGTTTTGCATATCGTTTTGCATATCGTTTTGCTCCAGAACTTTGACAGAATTGTTAATAGAAGAATATCCCATTTAATTTGGAATCAAAGACTCCCTGCTGTGACTGAAGAGATTCATGCCCCCTGTAAGTGCTACTGTGCACTGCAAGTCCCCCTGCTATTGTGCTGAATTAACTGTGTGATGACCCATTTCAACAGGGAATAAAATAGACTACAGTCCCTACCTTTGCAAAAACTGTTCTATGTGTGGGTGTTCTGTGTGTGTGTTGGTTTTGTGTGTGTGTGCCTGAGTGTGTGTGTGTGTGCATGCATATGTTTTGTGTGTGTGTGCCTGAGTGTGTGTGTGTGCATGCATATGTTTTGTGTGTGTGTGCCTGAGTGTGTGTGTGTGCATACATATGTTTTGTGTGAAATTCTGTGTTGACCCTGTCCTCTAGATGTCCCCAGGAAACTTAAATCAGCATGGCTTGATTAGAACAAATCAATTACTTGATTAAAGGGCCAATCTGCATTTCAAACAATAACAAAGCATACACCCACCACTGACTTCATAAACAGCTGAGGGATGGGGCTGGAGAAATGTAACCACTCTCAAACTCATTAATAGAATTATGGAGGGAAGGACTGACCATCCATGGTATCAACATTATAGTTTAACCACATGTTGAGTTTTTGTTTACATTTACAAACAAAGGATTAAGACAAGCTTATAGTTTGGGTTCTGATGTGGTAAGACAGTTGAACTAAGTTAATGTGTCATCGATATGTTTTCAATAATCAATGGGTATTATACTTTAAAAATAAAAATAAATGTATGTAGCAACTGCAAATTGCCCCTTTATTTAGTTGTAATCTTTTCCTTCATGCCAGATGAACTATAATGACATGAGAAAATGTTGCCTGCAGACTTACCGCAGCCCATTTTCCAGTGAAACTCTGGCATAGAGACAATTGTTGTTTTGCCATGTATTGTTACAACACAGACTGTACAAAGGTCTCTGTAAAAATGAAACCGTGTTGTGATGGTCCATGACTCATTACTATACCGCCGGAGGAAACCAGCTTCAACATCAGGGCAGGAACGATGCAATGTCACAAAAGGAGAGTTATCCTACTTGTGCTTTTTTACCTGTTTTCAATGTTTAGTCATTCACACTATGACTTTCGACTGAGAGTAAAGACAGATTCAGGTTGGATATTCGACGGATATTCACCTGTAGTTTTCCTTACGTCCACCAACAACAGTTCGGGACCGTCCAACGTAGTGACAAATAACATTTTTCAAATTTCAATATCTCTTTAAA
Source organism: Oncorhynchus masou masou (assembly GCF_036934945.1). Lineage (NCBI taxonomy): Eukaryota > Metazoa > Chordata > Actinopteri > Salmoniformes > Salmonidae > Oncorhynchus > Oncorhynchus masou. Next base: position 8,461 of record NW_027015043.1, read on the forward strand.
CATTATTCCTAAAACTTTCGAAACTGGTTCTAGCTGGCATACACAGCTAGCTTGGTTTACATCTCACATGATTTAAAATAATTTATTTGAATATTTGAAATTCAATAGCGCCTTGGTCATGTGACCCACACACCATAAACACGGTTCATAATGTACACTCAGTGGGCCTACACACCCTTTTGTTTGTCCATGTGCTTCTCATGAGATTTCTACGATAAATGTTAAAATATCAAATGTCAATAGCTCCTTAGCCTTATGACCTACAACCCTCAAACTACTTTCAGAATATCCACTGAGTAGCCTTATATGTAGCACAACCTTTTGTTTGTCCATTTTCATCTCACATGATTTTACATACATTTTCAATGTTTCTAATTTCAATAGCTCCTTGGTCATGTGACCTACAACCCTCAAACTACTTTCAGAAACTAACCTTAAACATTGCACACCATTTAGTTCGTCCATTTTCATCTCAGGTGATTTTACATTAAGGTTTCTTTATTTTTCCATTGTTTCTAATTTCAATAGCTCTCTGGTCATGTGACCTAAAACCCTCAAACTGTTGTCAGAATATCCACTGACAAGCCTTATATATATATTGCACAACTTTTTGTTTGTCCATTTTCATCTCAAACTATTTTACATACACTACCGCTCAAAAGGTTGGGTGACTTAGAAATGTCCTTGTTTTTGAAAGAAAAATAATTTGCTTGTCCATTGAAACATCAAATTCATCACAAATACAGCGTAGACATTGCTAATATTGTAAATGACTAAGGTAGCTGGAAACGGCAGATTTCCTATGGAATATCTACAGAGGCCTACAGAGGCCCATTATCAGCAACCATCACTCCTATGTTCCAATGGCACGTTGTGTTAGCTAATCCAAGTTTATCATTTTAAAAGACTAATTTATTAATAGAAAACTATTTGTTAGAACAGCTGAAAACTGTTGTCCTAATTAAAGAAGCAATAAAACTAGCCATCTTTAGACTAGTTGAGTATCTGGAGCGTCAGCATTTGTAGGTTCGAATACTCGTCAGTCTATTCTTGTTCTGGGAAATGGCTATTCCATGCGGGTGAACTGCAAGAAACTGAAGATCTTAGACAATGCCAGGTATTACTCCTCACAGAACAGCTAAAACTGGAATAGAAAGAGGAGTGGGAGGCCCTGGTGCACAATGACAGAGGACAAGTACATTAGTGTCTAGGCTTGAGAAGCAGAGCCCACAAGCTTCTTCAACTGGCAACTTCTATTAACAGTACCCGCAAACACTAGTCTCAAAACACCAGTCATTGAGTGAAGAGGCGACCGGATGCTGGCTTCTGAGCAGATTTGCAGAAAATACAGCTCAGACCAATAAAACAAAAGATTAAGATGGGCAAAGAACACAGACTCTGGAAGGAGGAAATATCGAAAGAAAAGCTATGGACAGACAAATCTAAGGTTTAAGGTGTTCGGATCAGCAAGAATATCTCGTGAGACACAGAAAAAACGAAAGATAATAGTGGAGTGCTGACGCCATCTGTCATGCATGGTGGAGGCAATGTGATGGTCTGCGTTTTCAGGTTGGTGGTAAAGGGGGAGACTTGTACAGGTAAAAGGGATCTTGAAGAAGGAAGGCTATCACTCCATTTTGCAACGCTTATGCTCTGTAAATAGTGTTTAATTGGAGTCAATTTCCTGCCATAAACAGGACAATGACCCAAAGCACAGCCCCAAACTACAAGAACTATGCAAGAACCATTTAGGGAAGCAGTCATATTCTGTCTTATACGGAGTGGCCAACATAGCCACCGGATCTCAACCCTATTGCCGAGCCGTTGTGGGAGCTGCTTGACCTTATGAAGCGCCCATCAAGCCAACCCAATTTTGTGGGAGGTGCTATAGGAAGCATGAGGTGAAATTTCTTCAAATTACCTCAACAAATTGAACTAAAACGCCAAAGGTATGCAAGGCTGTAATTGATGAAAATGGATGATTCTTTGACGAAAGCAAAGTTTGAAGGACACAATTACTATTTCAATATAAAATCATTATTTATATCCTTGTCTTGACTATATTTTCTATTCATTTTGCAACTCATTTCATGTATTTTTTAATGGAAAACAAGGACATTTCTAAGTGACCTCAAACTTTTGAACAGTAGTGAACATTTTTCTAACTTTGAAATTTAAATAGCTCCTTAGTCTTATGACCTACAACCCTCAAACTACTTTCAGAATATCCACTGAGTAGCTCTTATATGTAGCACAACCTTTTGTTTGTCCATTTTAATCTCACACGATTTTACATACATTTTCAATGTTTCTAATTTCAATAGCCTTTTGGTCATGTGACCTACAACACTCAAACTACTTTCAGAATATCCACTGAGTAGCCTTATATGTAGCACAACCTTTTGTTTGTCCATTTTAATCTCACACGATTTTACATACATTTTCAATGTTTCTAATTTCAATAGCCTTTTGGTCATGTGACCTACAACCCTCAAACTACTTTTCAGAACAAACAGTCACTAACCTTAAACATTGCACACCCTTTAGTTTGTCCATTTTAATCTCACACGGCTTTACATGAATTTGAAAACGTTTTTCATTTCAATGGTTCCCTGGTCATGTGACTTACAACCTCAAACTACTTTCAGAATATCAATTTACTCGCAGTAAATATACAGATGAAGTCAGAAGTTGACATACACTCTTAGCAAAATCCCATTTAAACTCAGTTTTTCACAATTCCTGACATTTAATCCTAGTGAAAAGTCACTGTCTAAGGTCAGTTAGGGATGGAGTTTATTTTAAGAATGTGAAATGTCAGAATAATAGTAGAGAGAATGATTTATTTCAGCTTTCATTTCTGTCATCACATTCCCAGTGAGCCAGAAGTTTACACTGGATTAGTATTTGGTAGCATTGCCTGTAAATTGTTCAACTTGGGTAAAGCATTTTGGGTAGTCTTCCACAAGCTTCCCACAATAAGTTGGGTGAATTTTGGCCCATTCCTCCTGACAGAGCTGGTGTAACTGAGTCAGGTTTGTAGGCCTCCTTTCTCGCACACACTTTTTTCGGTTCTGCCTACAAATTTTCTATAGGATTGATGTCAGCGCTTTGTGATGGCCACTCCAATTCCTTGACTTTGTTGTCCTTAAGCCATTTTGCCACAACTTTGGAAGTACAGTATGCTTGGGGTCATTGTCCATTTGGAAGACCCATTTCTGACCAAGCTTTAACTTCCTGACTGATGTCTTGAGATGTTGCTCAATATATCCATGTAACGGATGTGAAACGGCTAGCTAGTTAGCGGTGGTACGCGCTAAGTGAGCGTTTCAATCGGTGATGTCACTTGCTCTGAAACCTTGAAGTAGTGGTTCCCTTGCTCTGCAAGGGCCACAGCTTTTGTGGAGCGATGGGTAACGATGCTTCGTGGGTGACTGTTGTTAATGTGTGCAGAGGGTCCCTGGTTCGTGCCCGGCTATGAGGCGGGGACGGTCTAAAGTTATACTGTTACATCCACATAATTGTCCTCCCTCATGATGCCATCTATTTTGTGAAGTGCACCAGTCCCTCCTGCAGCACAACATGATGCTGCCACCCCCATGTTTCAAGGTTGGGATGGTGTCCTTAGCCTGCAAGCTCTCCCCTTTTTCTTCCAAACATAACATTGGTCATTATGGCCAAACAGTTATATTTTTGTTTCATCAGACCAGAGATAATTTCTCCAAAAAGTACAATGTTTGTCCCCATGTGCAGTTGCAAATGTAGTCTGCTGAGCAGCCTTTTAGGTTGTGT
>NW_027015044.1:0-12249 GCF_036934945.1 Oncorhynchus masou masou
CCCCCCCTGTACCCCCAACAGCCTCTGTCCCCCCTGTACCCCCAACAGCCTCTGTCCCCCCTGTACCCCAAACATCCTCTGTCCTCCCTGTACCCCAACAGTCTCTGTCCTCCCTGTACCCCCAACAGCCTCTGTCCTCCCTGTACCCCAAATAGCCTCTGTCCTCCCTGTACCCCCAACTGCCTCTGTCCTCCCTGTACCCCCAACAGCCTCTGTCCTCCCTGTAAGCATCAACAGCCTCTGTCCTCCCTGTACCTCAAATAGCCTCTGTCCTCCCTGTACCCCCAACAGCCTCTGTCCTCCCTGTACCCCCAACAGCCTCTGTCCTCCCTGTAAGCATCAACAGCCTCTGTCCTCCCTGTACCCCCAACATCCTCTGTCCCCCCCTGTACCCCAAACAGCCTCTGTCCTCCCTGTACACCCAACAGCCTCTGTCCTCCCTGTACACCCAACAGCCTCTGTCCTCCCTGTACCTCCCAACAGACTCTGTCCTCCCTGTACCCCAAATAGCCTCTGTCCTTCCTGTACCCCAACAGCCTCTGTCCTCCCTATACCCCCAACAGCCTCTGTCCCCCCTGTACCCCCAACAGCCTCATGTCCTCCCTGTACCCCAAACAGCCTCTGTCCTCCCTGTACCCCAAACAGACTCTGTCCCCCCTGTACCCCCAACAGCCTCTGTCCCCCCTGTACCCCCAACAGCCTCTGTCCCCCCTGTACCCCAAACATCCTCTGTCCTCCCTGTACCCCCAACAGCCTCTGTCCTCCCTGTACCCCCAACAGCCTCTGTCCTCCCTGTACCCCAAATAGCCTCTGTCCTCCCTGTACCCCCAACAGCCTCTGTCCTCCCTGTACCCCCAACAGCCTCTGTCCTCCCTGTAAGCATCAACAGCCTCTGTCCTCCCTGTACCCCAAATAGCCTCTGTCCTCCCTGTACCCCCAACAGCCTCTGTCCTCCCTGTACCCCCAACAGCCTCTGTCCTCCCTGTAAGCATCAACAGCCTCTGTCCTCCCTGTACCCCCAACAGCCTCTGTCCCCCCTGTACCCCAAACAGCCTCTGTCCTCCCTGTACACCCAACAGCCTCTGTCCTCCCTGTACACCCAACAGCCTCTGTCCTCCCTGTACCCCCAACAGTCTCTGTCCTCCCTGTACCCCCAACAGACTCTGTCCTCCCTGTACCCCAAATAGCCTCTGTCCTTCCTGTACCCCAACAGCCTCTGTCCTCCCTGTACACCCAACAGCCTCTGTCCTCCCTGTGCCCCAAACAGCCTCTCTCCCCCCCTTTACCCCAACAGCCTCTGTACCCCCCTGTACTCCCAACAGCCTCTGTCCCCCCTTGTACCCCAAACAGCCTCTGTCCTCGCTGTACACCCAACAGCCTCTGTCCTCCCTGTACCCCAAACAGCCTCTGTCCCCCCTTTATCCCAACAGCCTCTGTCCCCCCTGTACCCCCAACAGCCTCTGTCCCCCCTGTACCCCCAACAGCCTCTGTTCCCCCCTGTACCCCCAACAGCCTCTGTCCTCCCTGTACCCCCAACAGCCTCTGTCCCCCCTGTACCCCAAACAGCCTCTGTCCTCCCTGTACCCCCAACAGCCTCTGTCCTCCCTGTACCCCCAACAGCCTCTGTCCCCCCTGTACCCCCAACAGCCTCTGTCCTCCCCTGTACCCCCAACAGCCTCTGTCCCCCCTGTACCCCCAACAGCCTCTGTCCCCCTGTACCCCCAACCAGCCTCTGTCCCCCCTGTACCCCCAACAGCCTCTGACCCCCCTGTACCCCCAACAGCCTCTGTCCTCCCTGTACCCCAACCAGCCTCTGTCCTTCCTGTACTTACATCTAACACCTTTCAAGCTTTCCACTCTCACCAAACCATCTGACTGAATACTCCTTTACTGAACTCAGCTTCATCTTGTACTAACCTGCTTTAACCTGTCCTCTCTTCCCTCTCCTCCCTCCTTCTATTCTCCTCTCTTCCCTCTCCTCCCTCCTTCTCTTCTCCTCTCTTTCCCCTTCTTGATTTTGTTTATCTTCTCTTCTCGTTTCTTTTCTTTTTTCTTTTCTCTTCCCTTCTTCCCTTCCTCGCCTCTCCTTCTCCTCCCCCTTCTACTACCTCAGTGACTGCAGGGTGAAGTTATGGAGCTATGTCCCGGGTTTGACCCCCTGTCTACCTCGACGGGTTCTGGCCATCAAGGGTCGCGCTACCAGCCTCCCGTGAGCCTTCACTCCAGCTCACAACCCCGCCTCTGTTCTCCTCTGGTACCTCCATTCATTCTCTTCATCTCTCTAGAGCCCTTTCTCGCGCCGTTGCCTCTGTTCTCCTCTGGAACTCATTAAGTCTCTTGTTTTTCTCACTATTTTCCTCTCCCTGTCTTCATTTGGCTAATGCTCTTGCAATCTCTTCTCTGCTCTCCTCTGTACTCCTTTTATCCATTTCTTTCTCTTCTTCTTCTATGTTGCCCTCTCAAGACATCTCTTTATGTCTTCACAACACACTCTCCCAACTTCTCCTCTTCCGCTGTTACCCCTTTTGGTCTTCAAATGAAGATCCTAATAGGTAGAGACACTACAGTACTGTACGTATTCTCACTGTGAATTCATCTGAGAATAGAAAAACCTCACTCCTGTCTTTGGCCATGTCAGCTGGATGCGCCTCTACCTCCTCTGTTAATTGGGTCCTTCCTACCAAGACACACACACACACAGTACGCACGCACACACAGTACGCACGCACGCACACACACACACACACACGCACCCACACACACACACGCACGCACGCACACACACACACCACACACACACACACACACGCAGTACGCACGCACACACAGTACGCACGCACCAACGAAACACACAGTACACACACACACACACGCACACACACACACACACACACACACACACACACACACACACACAAAACGCAAGCACACACAGCACACACACACACACACACACCCACACACACACACACACACACACACACACACACACACCACTGCAACACACCCCAGTACGCACGCACCAATTGAAAGAGAGAGAGAAGTGGCACACACACACACACACACACACACACACACACACACACACACACACACACACACACACACACACACACACACACACACACACACACACCCACACACACACACACCCACACTAAGAAACACCCCCCAACACACACACACCACTGCAACACACCCCAGTGAGCCCAGCTAGAAGCCTGATGTTGGAGGGGTTGGGGGAGAGGAGGGAGTGTATTACAGGGCATTAAAGAAGCCTATGTTGATCGGGGTGAATGGGGGGGTAGGAGAGTATGTATGAATCGGGGTGGGGGTGGGGGTAGAGAGTACGATGTTGATCAGGGTGAGGGGTGGGGGGAATGTATGTTGATCGGGGCAGGGGTGGGGTGGGGCAGGAAAGTATGTATTCTTATCGGGGTGGGGGGTAGGAGAGTATGTATGATCGGGGAGGGGTGGGGGAGTATGTATGTTGATCGGGTGAGGGGTGGGGGGTAGGAGAGTATGTATGTCGATCGGGTGGGGGGGGGTACAAGGAGGGAGGATAGGGAGTAGTGTATGTTGATTGGGGGATACAGGGAGGGGGATAACTTAGAGTACGTATGTTGATTGGGATGGGGGTGGATACAGGGAGGGAGGATAGGAGAGTACGTATGTTGATCGGGGTGGGGGGTAGGAGAGCACGTATGTTGATCGGAGCAGCAGTGAAAAGTACTCATTACATTTTGAATGCTTAGCAGGCCAGTAAAATAGTCAAATTCACACACTTATCAAGAGAACATCCCTTGTCATCCCTACTACCTCTGATCTGGTGGACTCAATAAACATACATGCTTCATTTGTAAATGATGTCTGAGTGTTGGAGTGTGCCCCTGGCTAGTGTATTTTAGCAGTTTAGCAAGTGTATTTTAGCAGTTGACTTTTGATACTTTCAGTTGATGTCGGAAGTTCACATACACCTTAGCCAAATACATTTAAACTCAGTTTTTCACAATTCCTGACATTTAATTCTAGTAAAAATTCCCTGTCTTAGATCAGTTAGGATCACCAATTTATTTTAAGAATGTGAAATGTCAGAATAATAGTAGAGAGAATGATTTATTTCAGCTTTTATTTCTTTCGTCACATTCCCAGTGGGTGAGAAGTTTACATACAATCAATTAGTATTTGGTAGCATTGCCTATAAATTGTTTAACTTGGGTCAAACGTTTCGGGTAGGCTTCCACAAGCTTCCCATAATAAATTGGGTGAATTTTGGCCCATTCTTCCTGACAGAGCTGGTGTAACTGAGTCAGGTTTGTAGGCCTCCTTTTGGAGCAGAGTCTTCTTCCTTGCTGAGCTGTCTTCCAGGTTATGTCGATATAGGACTCGTTTTCCTGTTTCCTCCAGCATCTTCACAAGGTCCTTTGCTGTTGTTCTGGGACTGATTTACACTTTTGCACCAAAGTACGGTCATCTCTAGGAGACAGAACGTGCCTCCTTCCTGAGCGGTATGACGGCTGCATGGTCCCATGGTGTTTATACCTGCCTATTGTTTGTACAGATGAACATTGGTACCTTCAGGCATCTGGAAATTACTCCCAAGGATGAACCAGACTTGTGGAGGTCTATAATTGTTTTTCTGAAGTCTTGACTGATTTCTTTTGATTTTCCCATGATCTCAAGCAAAAGAGGCACTGAGTTTGAAGGTAGGCCTTGAAATATGTCCACAGGTACAACTCTAATTGACTCAAATGATGTCAATTAGCCAATCAGAAGCTTCTATGCCATGACATCATTTTCTGAAATTTTCCAAGCTGTTTAAGGGCACAGTCAACTAAGTGTATGTAAACTTCTGACTTCAACTGTAAGGATATTTTAAACCAAATACTTTTAGACTTTTACTCAAGTAGTACGTTACTGTGATGTTCACTTTTGAGTCGTTTTCTATTAAGGTATCTTTACTTTTACTCAAGTATGACAATTGGGTACTTCTTCCACCACTGTTTGAGAGGGGACAGAAAGAGTGATGTGTGTTGTGACGCTTGCTCTCTATCTGAGGGGAGGTTGTATGGCACAGAGAGAGGGAGAGGGATGTTTGATGTCTATTTTGGGCCTGATTCCTTTGTGCTCCCTAGAAGGTGGAGGACTCGGCAGTATCATCTGTGTGTGTCTCCTTGTGTGAACTGTATGTTTTGATGTCTTGTCCCTCTGGTGCTGTGTGGGAGTCACAGTGGAACTGTTTGAAGATGCTGCCAATTGAATCACTCTTTTCTTCTCTGTCTCTCCCTCTCTCTCTTGGTCTCCTCTTGCTCTCCCCCCTCTGTCTCTCCTTTGGTCTCCTCTTTTGCTCTCCTCTTGTTCCCCCCCCTCTGTCTTCTGGTCTCCTCTTGCTCTCCCCCCCCTCTCTATCTCTCTCTCTTGGTCTCCTCTTTTGCTCTCCTCTTGGTCTCCCCTCTGCTCTCCCCCTCTGTCTCCCTCTGTCTCTCTCTCTTGGTCTCCTCTTGCTCTCTCCCCTCTGTCTCTCCCTCTCTCTTGGTCTCTCTTGGTCTCCTCTTGCTCTTGGTCTCCTCTTGGTCTCCTCCTGTCTCTCTTGGTCTCTGTTCTCCTCTTCTCCCCTCTGTCTCCTCCCTCTCTCTCTTGGTCTCCTCCCCTCTGCTGTCTCCCCTTGCTCTGTCCCTCTCTCCTCTCTCTCTTGGTCCTCTTGCTCTCCCTCTGTCTCTCCCCTCTCTTGGTCTCCTCTTGGTCTCCTCTTGCTCTCTCCCCTCTGTCTTCTCTGGTCTCTCTTGGTCTCCTCTTGCTCTCCCCCTCTGTCTCTCTCCTCTTGCTCTCCCCCTCTTCCTTCCTCTCTGGTCTCTCCCCTCTTTCTCTTGGTCTCCTTATGTCTCTCCTCTTGTTCTCCCCTCTGTCTTGGTCTCCTCGGCTGCTCTCCCCTGTCTCTCCCTCTCTTGGTCTTCTCCTCTTCTCTCCCCCCTCTGTCTCTCTCTCTCTTGGTCTCCTCTGCTCTCCCCCTCTGTCTCTCTTGGTCTTTGCTTTCCTCTTCCTCCTGGTCTCTCTCTCTCTGCCTCCTCCTTGGTCTCCTCTGGTCTCTCTCTCTCTCTTGCTCTCCTTTCCTCTGTCTCTCCCCTCTTGGTCCTCTTGCTCTCCTCCCTCTGTCTCTCTCTCTTGCTCTCCTTTGCTCTCCTTGGTCTCCTCTGTCTCTCTCTCTCTTGGTCTTTCTCTCCCCCTCTGTCTCTCTCTCTTGGTCTCCTCTTGCTCCTCCCCTCTGTCTCTCCCTCTCTCTTGGTCTCCTCTATTGCTTTCTCTCTGTCTCTCCCCTCTTGCTTTCCCCCTCTGTCTCTCCCTCTCTCTCTCTTGTCTCCTCTGCTCTCCCCTCTGTCTCTTGGCCTCTTGCTCTTGTCTCCCTTGTCTCCTTGTTCTCCCCTCTGTCTCCTCCCTCTCTCTTGGCCTCTCTTGCTCTCCCTCCTCTGTCTCTCCCTCATTCTCTTGGTCTCTTGCTCTCTCTCCCTCTGTCTCTCCCCTCTCTCTTGGTCTCCTCTTGCTCTTCCCCCTCTGTCTCTCCCCTCTCTCTCTTGGTCGCCTCTTGCTCTCCCCCTCTGTCTCTCCTCTCTTGGTCTCCCTCTTGCTCTTCCCCTCTGTCTCTCCCTCTCTCTCTTTGCTCTTGCTCTCCCCCTGTCTCTCCCTCTCACTCTTGGTCTCCCTCTTGCTCTCCCCCTCTGTCTCCCTCTCTCTTGGTCTCCTCTTGCTCTCCTCCCTCTGTCTCTCTCTTGCTTTCCTTCCCTCTGTCTCTCCCTCTTTCTATTGGTCTCCTTATGTCTTCCATCTCTTTTTTGTCTCTGCTGCCTTTCTGTTTCTCCCTCCTTGCTCTGTCTCTCTCTCTTGCCTTCCTCTTCCTCTCTGCTCTCCCCCTCTGTCTCTCTCTCTTGGTCTCCCTCTTGGTCTCCCCCTCTGTCTCTTCTCTCTCTTGGTCTCCTCTGCTGTCCCCCTCTGTCTCTCCCTCTCTCTTGGTCCTCTTGCTCTCTCTCTGTCTCTCCTCCTTTCTCTTGGTCCTCTTGCTCTCCCCTCTGTCTCCCCCTCTTCTCTTGGTCTCCTCTTGCTCTCCCCTCTGTCTCTCTCTCTCTGGTCTCCTCCTCTCCCCCCCTCTGTCTCTCTCTCTCTCTTGGTCTCCTCCTCTCTTGCCTCTCTCTCTCTTGGTCTCCTCTGCTCTCCCCTGTCTCTCCATCCTCTCTTGGTCTCCTCTTGCTCTCTCCTCTGTCTCTCCCTCTCTCTCTCTTGGTCTCACTCCTTGCTCTCCCTCTCTCTCTCTTGGCCTCCTCTGCTCTCCCCCCTCTGTCTCTCTCTCTCTCTTGGTCTCTCTGCTCTCCCTGTCTCTCTCTCTCTCTCTTGGCCTCCCTTTTCCCCCCTCTGTCTTCTCTCTCTCTTGGTCTCCTCTTGGTCTCCTCTGCTCTCTCTGTCTCTCTCTCTGTCTCCCCTTGCTTCCCCTCTGTCTCTCCCTGTCTCTCCTGGTCTTCTCTTGCCTCCCTCTGTCTCTCTCTTGGTCTCCTGCTCTCCCGCTTCTGTCTCTCTCTCTTTCTTGCCTCCCCTGTCTCTCTCTTCTTTCTCCCTTTCTCCTCTGTCTCCCCTCTCACTCTTGGTCTCCTCCTCCCCTGTCTCTCTCTCTCTTGGCCTCCTTGCTCTTCCCTGTCTTCCCTCTCTGGTCTCCTCTTGCTCTCCCCCTCTGTCTCCATCTCTCTCTTTGCTTTCCTCCCCTCTGTCTCTCCCTCTCTCTCTTTCTCTCCTCCCTCTGTCTCCCTTTCACTCTTGGTTTCCTTGCTTCCCCTCTGTCTCTCCCTCTCTTGGTCTCCTCTTGCTCTCCTCCTCTGTCTCTCTCTCTTTGCTTTTCCTCCCTCTGTCTCTCTCTTTTCTCTTGTCTCCTTATGTTTCCATCTCTTTTTTGGTCTCTCTCTCCTCCCTCTGTTTCTCCCTCTGTCTCTTGCTCTCCCTCTGTCTCTCTCTCTCTTGCTCTCCTCCCTCTGTCTCTTGCTCTCCCCCTCTGTCTCTCCTCTCTCTTGGTCTCCTCTTGTCCCTCTGTCTCCTCTCTGCCCCGCTGTCCCCTCTGTCTCTCCCTCTCTCTTGGTCCTCTTCCTCCCCCCCTCTGTCTCCCCCTCTCTTTTCTTGTTCTCTTGCTCTCCCCTCTGTCTCCCCTCTCTCTCTTGGCTTTCTGCTCTCTCCCCTCTGTCTCTCTCTCTTGGTCTCCTCTTGCTCTCCCTCTGTCTCTCCCCTCTTGGTCTCCTGCTCTCTCTGTCTCTCCTCCTCTTGGTCTCTCTTGCTCTCCCCTCTGTCTTTCCTCTTCTTGGTCTCCACTGCTCTCCTCTCCCTCCCTCTCTTGGTCTCCTCTTGCTCTCCTGTCTCTCCCTCTCTTGGTCTCTGCTCTCCCCCTCTGTCTCTCTCTCCTCTTGCTCTCCCCCTCTGTCTTCTCTCTCTCTTGCTCTCCTCCCTCTGTCTCTCTCTCTCTTGTCTCCTGCCTTTCCCTGTCTCTCCCTCCTCTTGGTCTCCTCCCTCTGTCTCTCCCTCTCTCTTGGTCTCCCTTATGTCTCTCCCCCTTTGTCTCTCTCTTGGTCTCCTTATGTCCCCCCTCTGTCTCTCCTCTCTTGGTCTGCTCTCCCCCTCTGTCTCTCCTCTCTCTCTTGGTCTCCTTGCCTCTCCCCCCTCTGTCTCTCCTTCTCTTCTCTTGGTCTCCTCTTGGTCTCCCTCTGTCTCTCCCTTCTCTTGGTCTCCTCTTGCTGTCCCCCCTCTGTCTCTCTCTCTCTTCTTGGTCCTCTTGCTCTCCCCTCTGTCTCCCTCTCTCTTCTTGGTCTCCTCTTGCTCTCCCCCTCTCTCTCCCTCTCTCTCTCTCTTGGTCTCCTCTGCTCTCCCCCTCTGTCTCTCCCTCTCTCTCTCTCTGGTCTCCTCTTGCTCTCCCCTCTGTCTCTCCCTCTCTCTCAATTCTTGGTCTCCTCTTGCTCTCTCCCTCTGTCTCTCCTCTCTCTCTTGGTCTCCTCTTGCTCTCCCCACTATGTCTCTCCCTCTCTCTCTCTGGTCTCCTCTTGCTCTCCCCCTCTGTCTCTCCCTCTCTCTCTCTTAGTCTCCTCTTGCTCTCCCCTCTGTCTCTCCCTCTCTCTCTCTCTGGTCTCCACTTGCTCTCCCTCTGTCTCTCCCTCTCTCTCTGGTCTCCTCTTGCTCTCCCCCTTCTGTCTCTCCCTCTCTCTCTCTTGGTCTCCTCTTGCTCTCCCCCTCTGTCTCTCTCTCTCTCTCTCTTGGTCTCCTCTTGCTCTCCCCCCTCTGTCTCTCCCTCTCTCTCTCTTGGCCTCCTCTTGCTCTGCCCCTCTGTCTCTCCCTCTCTCCTGGTCTCCTCTTGCTCTCTCCCCTCTGTCTCTCCCTCTCCTTGGTCTCCTCTTACTCTCCCCTCTGTCTCTCCCTCTCTCTCTTGGTCTCCTCTTGGTCTCCTCATGCTCTCCCCCCTCTGTCTCTCTCTCTCTCTTGGTCTCCTCTTGCTCTCCCCCCTCTGTCTCCCTCTCTCTCTCTTGGTCTTCTCTTGCTCTCCCCCTCTGTCTCTCCCTCTCTCTCTTGGTCTCCTCTTGCTCTCCCCCCTCTGTCTCTCCCTCTCTCTCTTGGTCTCCTCTTGGTCTCCCCCCTCTGTCTCTCCCTCTCTCTCTTGGTCTCCTCTTGCTGTCCCCCCTCTGTCTCTCTCTCTCTCTTGGTCCTCTTGCTCTCCCCCTCTGTCTCCCCCTCTCTTTCTTGGTCTCCTCTTGCTCTCCCCTCTCTCTCCCCCTCTCTCTCTTGGTCTCCTCTTGCTCTCCCCCTCTGTCTCTCTCTCTCTCTTGGTCTCCTCTTGCTCTCCCCCTCTGTCTCTCCCTCTCTCTCAATTCTTGGTCTCCTCTTGCTCTCTCTCCCCTCTGTCTCTCCCTCTCTCTCTCTTGGTCTCCTCTTGCTCTCCCTTCTGTCTCCCCTCCTCTCTCTTGGTCTCCTCTTGCTCTCTCCCCCTCTGTCTCTCCTCTCTCTCTTGGTCTCCTCTTGCTCTCCCCCTTCTGTCTCTCCCTCTCTCTCTCTTGGTCTCCTCTTGTTCTCCCCCTGTCTCTCTCTCTCTCTCTTGGTCTCCTCTTGCTCTCCCTCCTCTGTCTCTCCCTCACTCTCTTGGTCTCCTCTTGCTCTCTCCCCTCTGTCTCTCCCTCTCTCTCTTGGTCTCCTCTTGCTCTCGCTTTCCTTCCCTCTGTCTCTCCCTCTTTCTCTTGGTCTCCTTATGTCTCTCCATTTCTTTTTTTGTCTCCTGCTGCTCTCCTCCCTCTGTTTCTCCCTCTGTCTCTTGCTCTCCTCCCTCTCTCTCGCTCTCTGCTTCTTCCTTCCTCTGTCTCTCTTGCTCTCCTCCCTCTGTCTCTTTCTTTCTCCTCCCTCTGTCTCTCTCTCTCTCTTGCTTTTACTCTGTCTCTCTCTTTCCCTCCTCCCTCTGTCTCTCTCTTGTTTTCCTTTCCTCTTTCTCTCCCTCTCTCTCTTTTCTCTCCCTCTGTCTCTCTCTCTCTCTGCTTTCCTTTCCTCTTTCTTCCCTCTCTTTCCTCCTCTGTCTCTCTTGCTTTCGCTTTCCTCTGTCTCCTCTCTTGCTTCCTTTCCTCTGTCTCTCCCTCTCTCTTTCTCCTCCTCTGTCTCTCTTTCTCCTCCTCCGTTCCCCTCTTGCTTTCCTTTCTTCTGTCTTCCTCTCTCTTGCTCTCTCCCTCTGTTCTCTCTCTTTCTTTCCTCCCTCTGTCTCTCTCTCTCTTGCTTTCCTTTCCTCTGTCTCTCTCCACTCTCTCTCTTTCTCTCCTCCCTCTGTCTCTCTCTTGCTTTCCTTTCCTCTTTCTCTCCCTCTCTCTTCTCCTCCCTCTGTCTCTCTCTCTTGCTTTCCTTTCCTCTGTCTCTCCCTCTCTCTCTTGCTTTCCCTTTCCTCTGTCTCTCTCTCTTGCTCTCCCTCCCTCTGTCTCTCCTCTCCCTCTTGCTCTCCCTCCCTCTGTCTTCTCTCTTGCTTCTCTCCTTTCCCTGTCTCTCCTCTCTGTTGCTCCTCCTCTGTCTCGTCTCTTTCTCTTCCTCCCTCTGTCTCTCTCTTGCTTCTTCCTTTCCTCTGTCCTCTGTCCCTCTCTCTCTCTCTCTCCCTCCCTCTCTGTCTCTCTCTGCTCTCCTTTCCGCTTTCTCTCCCTCTCTCTGTCTCCTCCCTCTGTCTCTCGCTCTTGCTTTCCTTTCCTCTGTCTCTCCCTCTCTCTGTCTCTCTCCTCCTCTCTCTCTCTCTTGCTCTCCTTTCCTCTTTCTCTCCCTCTCTCTTTCTCCTTCTGTCTCTCTCTCTCTTGCTTTCCTTTCCTCTGTCTCTCTCTCTTGCTCTCCTCCCTCTGTCTCTCTCTCTCTCTTGCTCTCTTTTCCTCTGTCTCTCCCTCCCTCTTGCTCTCCTCCCTCTGTCTCTCTCTTGCTTTCCTTTCCTCTGTCTCTCCCGCTCTCTCTTGCTCTCCTCCCTCTGTCTATCTCTCTTTCTCCCTCCCTCTTTCTCTCTCTCTCTTGCTTTCCTTTCCTTTGTCTCTCTCTCTTTCTCTCCTCCCTCTGTCTCTATCGCTCTTGTTTCCTCTCCTCTGTCTCTCTCTCTTTCTCTCCTCCCTCTGTCTCTCTCTTGCTTTCATTTGCTCTGTCTCTCTCTCTTCTCTCCTCCCTCTCTTTCTCTCTCTTGCTTTCCTTTCCTCTGTCTCTCTCTTTCTCCTCCCTTCTGTCTCCCTCTCTCTCTTGCTTTCCTTCTCTGTCTCTCCCTTTCTCTCTCTTTCTCTCCTCCCTCTGTCTCTCTCTCTTTCTCTCCTCCTCTGTCTCTCTTGCTTCTCTCCTTTCTTCTGTCTCTCCCCTCTCTTCTTGCTCTCCTCCCTCTGTCTGTCTCTTTCTTTCCTCCCCTCTGTCTCTCTCTTGCTTTCCTTTCCTCTGTCTCTCTCCCTCTCTCTCTTTCTCTCCTCCCTCTGTCTCTCTCTGCTTTCCTTTCCTCTTTCTCTCCCTCTCTCTTCTCCTCCCTCTGTCTCTCTCTCTTGCTTTCCTTTCCTCTGTCTCTCCCTCTCTCTTTCTCTCTCCTCCTCTCTCTCTCTCTTGCTTTCCTTTCCTCTTTCTCTCCCTCTCTCTTTCTCCTTCTGTCTCTCTCTTTGCTTTCTCCTTCTCTGTCTTCTCTCTTGCTCTCCCCTCCCCTCTGTCTCTCTCTCTTGCCTTCTCCTCTCCACCCTCCTCCTTGCTCTCCTCCTCTGTCTC
>NW_027015045.1:0-12248 GCF_036934945.1 Oncorhynchus masou masou
CTAATTACTTGTTTTACTAAGCAAGAGAAACATTTTCAACCCAATGCCAAAGCAACACCACCGGCAACATGAATAACTGAAATTGTCAGAAAACCTTAATTGGATTTCTTCAAGATAAACCCAAGTTGTGCTGCTGAGTCATCTCTAATATACACAACAGAAGCTGCACCACAGCATGCAAACGATATGCATCTCAGTGATCTAATCTCTATTATAAACTGGTTGGTTCGAGCCCCAAAGCTGATTTGCTGACAGCCGTGGTACATCAGACTGTATACCACGGGTATGACAAAATGTTTATTTTTTACTGCTCTAATTATGTTGGTAAGCAGTTTATAATAGCAATGAGGAACCTCAGGTTTCTTTTATTTATTACATTTTTATTTAACCTTCATTTAACTAGGCAAACCAGTTAAGAACAAATTCTTATTTTACCCCAGACAAAACCTCCCCTAACTCGGACGATGCTGGGCCAGTTGCGCTGCCCTATGAGACTCCCGATCACGGCAGGTTGTGATACAGCCAGGATTCAAACCAGGGTCTGCAGTGATACCTCGAGCACCGAGATGGTGCCATAGATTGCTGCGCCACCCGGGTTGTTATATGGCCAATGGCTTGGCTAAGGGCTGTGTCCAGGCACTCTGCATTACATCTTGCATAAGAACAGCCCATAGCCGTGGTATATTGGCCATATCCACACCCCGGGCCTGCTGTTTAAATGACTGTCCACAGTTGATTAGCCAATCAGCAGCCTTTTCCCCTGTGTTATCACCGTATGTAAGTTCTGTTTAAAAAAATTGAGGGTGGAATGGGGTAAGGATCCAAGAAGTGAGAGAGATAGCCTAGCTAAATCCTGTCAAGGGTACAACAGCAAGACAAGCTGAGGAATTCAGTTGTTCTCTGTCAGTCTTGCCTGTTGTAACGTTGAACTAAATGTGTCTATGTCAGTGCTGGATGTGTGATGGGAAATATTTGAAGCTCATCCAGCCCTTGCTGATCCTTTCTGCTCCTGGTTGCTGACAGCACAGTGGGCTGTTTTTACTCAGAGCAGTTATCCACCAGGCCTGCCCCTTTACTTAAACCTGGGGTTCCTCCTGCCACTGTAATCCATACAGACAAGAGGCAAGCCCTTAGGTGTGTGTGTGCGTGTGTGTGCACCCACATGAAAAACTACCATAGTATACAGTACTTAAATGTTATACTATTACCTGTAGTGTTTTGGTAGATTTTACTGGACTAAAACCCCACAGTGAATACTGTATACTGTAGTATGCTGTAGTATTTACAGTTAACTATAGAATGAATACTGTAGTTAAAGAAAACTGTAGAATATACTATAGTAATCAACGTAGTGTTTTTGTCAGACACTGTAGTATTTACTATAGTGTTTTTGTTCAACATATCTTTGACATACAGTAGAAGTGGAGGCCTTCACCTTGAGGAAACCTATTGGAGAAATACTAAAAGAGCAGAGGGGTTGTGTTTAGGTAGGTTGGTAGGTAGGTAGGAATGGGGTCTGAACAGATAGTTCAGAGCTTTTGACCTTTTCTACAACCTGTAGGGAACACGATATACATTACATGTGGACACCCCTTCAAATGAGTGCATTTGGTTATTTCAGCCACACCTTTTGATAAAATGTCTTCCCTGCTAGAGCTGCCCCGGTCAACTGTAAGTGCTGCTACTGTAAGTGCTGCTAAGGGGAAACGTCTAGGAGCAACAATGTCTCAGCCGCAAAGTGGTAGGCCACACGAGCTCACAGAACGGGACTGCAGAGTGCTGAAAAATCGCCGTTCCTCAGTTGCAATCCTCACTAATGAGTTCCAAACTGCTTCTGGAAGCAACGTCTGCACAAGAACTGTTCGTCAGCAATTTCAAGATATGGGTTCCCATGGCCGAGCAGCCGCACATAAACCTAAGATCACCATGTGCAATACCAAGCGTCGGCTGGAGTGGTGTAAAGCTTGCCACCATTGGACTCTGGAGCAGTGGAAACGCGATCACCATCTGGCAGTCTGACGGATTAATCTGGGTTTGGCGGATGCCAGGACAATGTTACCTTCCCGAATGCATAGTGCCAACAGTAAAGTTTGAGGGAGGAGGAATAATGGTCTGGCATTGTTTTTCATTGTTAGGGCAAGGCCCCTGTGCTTCCAACTTTGTGGAAACAGCTTGATTCAGCATGACAATGCCCCCCGTGCACAAAGCGTGGTTTGTCGAGATCTGTGTGGAAGAACTTGACTGGCCTGCAAAGAACCTTGCCCTCAACCCCATTGAACGCCTTTGGGATGAATTGGAACACAGACTGCGAGCCAGACCTAATCAACCAACATCAGTGCCCGGCCTCACTAATGCACTTGTGGTTGAATGGAAGCAAGTCCTCACAGCAATGTTCCAACATCTAGTAGAAAGAAAGTATTCAGACACCTTCAACTTTTCCACATTTTGTTACGTTACAGCCTTGTTCTAAAATGGTATCTAAAAAGTATCATCAATCTGCATACAACACCCCATAATGACAAAGCGAAAACAGGTTTTTAGAAATTGTCGCTAATTTATAAAAAAATTATAAACAGAAATACCTTATGTAAAGAAGTATTCAGACCCTTTGCAATGAGACACACAATTGATCTTAGATGCATCCAGTTTCCATTGATCATCTTTGAAATGTTTCCACAACTTCATTGGAATCCACCTGTGGTAAATCAATTGGACATGATTTGGAAAGGCACACATCTGTCTATATCAGGTCCGCTCCCGATTCCCGGGTTCGTCATTTTGGTCAGCGTCCTGCGGCTGGAGACGCTCGTCAGGGAGAGGGTACTCTCACGTGTGCTCCCTATCCGACCTCTACGTCACCAGGCTGCTCGTTATGGCGCACACCTGTCACCATCGTTACAAGCACCTGCATGTCATCACTCACCTGAACTCCATCACTTCCTTGATTACCTGCCCTATATATGTCACTCCCTTTGGTTCCTTCCCCAGGCGTCATTGTTTCTGTTTCCTGTCTGTGCGTTGTTTGTGTGTCTTGTTTTGTGTTATGTTTCATTTATTTATTATTAAAACACTCCCTGAACTTGCTTCCCGACTCTCAGTGCGCATCGTTGCACGAGTAAGCTAGTGACTTTAAAAAGAAAATGTGCCTTTCTAACTTTAGTAGCAAGTCACTAGCTAGCGATTAGAGTGCAGTTTTCTCCACCAGAAAGTATTGGATTTTTTGTTGAATAACCCATTTCATTTCCCACATCAGATTCAACATCTGGGAGAAATCTGCATCAATCATGTTGTGGAAGTCTGTGTATTCAAACTGCACAACACAACGAGAAGGTAAGAAGAAACAGGGATGTTCTCAAGCAGCTTATCGACGCTACTGTATTTTTGGGTATGCAACAGTTGGCTTTTAGGGGGAACATTCCGCTAACAAGGGCAACTACAAGGAGCTTTAAATGTTTCCTCTCCAGGAACTGTGAGTAGCCCTGTTCATTTTATGTTGGGGTATGTAGAATCAATCACATACACAAACACAATCACATTATTGCACATCGATGTGCTTTTAAACCTTGCTTGGACAAACTCATTCTTAGCTAATTTTATTGGTCACATAACACATATTTAGCAGATGTTATTGCGGGAGTAGCAAAATGCTTGTGTTCCTAGCTCCAACAGTGCAGTAGTATCTAACAATACACATATTTCAAAGTAAAAGAATGGAATTAAGAAATATATAAATATTAGGATGAGCAATGTCGGAGTGGCATTGACTAAAATACAGTAGATTAGAATATAGTATATACATTTGAGATGAGTAAAGCATGAATAATGAATAATGTAAGCATTATTCAAGTGACTATTGTTCCATAATTAAAGTGGCTAGTGATTCCCTGTATATAGGGCAGCAGCCTCTAAAGTGCAGGGTTGAGTTGGAGGTGTACATGGCCACGCAGTCATGGGTGAACAGGGAGTACAGGAGGGGCTGAGCATGCACCCTTGTGGGCCCCCTCTGTTGATGATCAGCGAAGTGGAAGTGTTGTCTATACCTTCACCACCCGGGGGCAACCTGTCGGAAGTCAAGGACAGTTGCACAGGGCGGTGTTCAGACCCAGGGCCCCAAACTTAATGATGAGCTTGGAGGGTACTATGGTGTTGAAGGGCTGAGCTATAGTCAAAATCCCTCCTGAGATGTGTGCCAACCTGGTGGCAAAATACAAAAACGTCTGACCCCTCTGTGATTACCAAGAGGGTTTAGCCACCAAGTACTAAGTCATGTTTTGCAGAGGGGTCAAATACTTGTTCCCTCATTAAAATGCAAATCAATTTATATCATTTTTTTACATGCATTTTTCTGGATTTTTTGTTGTTGTTATTCTGTCTCTCACTGTTCAAATAAGCCTACCATTAAAATTATAGACTGATCATTTCTTTGTCGGTGGGCAAACGTACAAAGTCAGCAGGGGAACGAATACTTTTTCCCTTACTGTACATGGACGTGACTAAAATCAGATAATTCCCTTGGCATGTGATTGTGATGTATTTTAGGTTGGGTGAACAAAAGGACTTGAGTTTCTGTATGTTTATCACAATCACACCATGAGTCGATAATCTTCTTCTCGAAGAGATCTTTATTCCTGTCTGCGTGATGAACTGAGGTCATCCTCCTGCAGCTGTAAGTTCCAATCACCTTGTACAACCAGGTTGTCCCACACCTCTTTTGTTGTGGTTGTAGTCCAGGATGATGGCTGGCTTCCTGTCCTCCGATCCACGGATCTCAGCCATTTTGTGCAGTGTGCTCAGGAGGACCACATTCTTGTTCCTCTTTGGGAGGTAAGAAAACTAGAGGTGATGGTGGGGGTGAAGGCAAACTGATGAGAGGCCTCTCTCCCCCTAATTGCGAGGAGTGCAGGGGAGCTCGGCTTGTTCTTTCTAACTGTGCCGACCATGGTGATCTTCCTCATCAGGAGCTGCTGGCTGAGTTCAATCAGTAGCACACACATAATCTCAATTTCTCAGTGTGTGTGTGTGTGTGTGTGTCTTTGTGTTTGTGGTGTGTAAATGATTGAATAACTGCCGGGTCAAAAATGACCTAAGACAATCTTTGTACCCTGGTGGTGTACAGCTTTTATAGAAATATGAACAAAGCGATGTTTCACTTTTGCTAATGTTGGGGTCACTCGAGGGAAAATTTATCAAATTTCAAGTTGAAAAAATATCATTTAGGGGATTTTTCTCTGCTGTTAAACATCGTGGCGGGTCATTTTGCCCCTTAGGACAACATAAGGTTAACTATTGTTGTGAATTCCCTTCACCCAGTGTAGCTGTATATGTGTACTGTTTGTATGTGCGTCTTTTGGAGGTTCGGTTAAAAGGACCCAACATGTTGGCATCTTCCATAAATTGAACTTGCGATTCCACCATAGGAAGAGTTGAAAGAATAAGATGAAGCTCGCTGTAATATGGATAACTGTTGAAGAAGATCGGTGATGTGTTTTTTAAAAACATTGTAATGTACACAGTGCAACCTTTGGTAGGTAGCCGCTGAGCTTTGGCTATGGTACAGCAAAGCCAAGCCAGCCCCAGCCCTGCCCCTGCCCCAGCCCCTGCCCCTGCCCCCCAGCCAAACCAGCCCCAGCCAAACCAGCCCCTGCCCCAGCCAAACCAGCCCCAGTCCCAGCCCCTGCCCCCTGCCCCAGCCCCAGCCAAACCAGCCCCTGCCCCAGCCAAACCAGCCCCAGCCCCAGCCCCTGCCCCTTCCCAGCCCCAGTTCCTGCCCCAGCCCCAGCCCCCAGCCCCCCCTGCCCCAGCCAAACCAGCCTGCCCCATCCCCTGCCCTGCTGCCCCAGCCCCAGTCCCTGCCCCTGCCAAACCAGCCCCCTGCCCCAGCCCCTGCCCCAGCCCTGCCCCAGCCAAACCTGCCCCAGCCCTTGTCCCCCCTGCCCAGCCCCAGCCCCTGCCCCTGCCCCTGCCCCTGCCCCAGCCCTGCCCAGCCCCTGCCCCTGCCCCAGCTCCAGCCCCTGCCCCAGCCAAACCAGCCCCAGCCCCCCTGCCCCTGCCCCTGCCCCCCTGCCCCTGCCCTGCCCCTGCCCCTGCCCCAGCCCCAGCCCCAGCCCCTGCCCAAGCCCCTGCCCCAGCCCCAGCCCCAGCCCCTGTTCATCTCACAGGGGAAGTGAAATGGCTACAATGACTGTGGTAACACTTTACTGGACAGCTTGCGTCATAACACTGTCATGACACATATATTTGCACTTGTTGAGACATATATTGCGTGATTTTATGGCTGGTTATGACACCCACATTATGCAGATGTGTTTCCCTGCCCCCTGCCCCTGCCCCAGCCCCAGCCCCCAGCCCCAGCCCCTGCCCAATTTACAGTAGTGAAATCAAATGGTGCGTTTCCTTTCTTTTGAAAGTGTGTTTTCTCTGCCAAGAGTCTTCTTTGAAAGTGTTTCTTAAATCTTTGTTGTTGTCAAGAAGCATTACCACCATCATAATCATATAAGCCAGATAGGCCTACCACGTTCATGCCCTGATGTCAGTCATCAGTCAAAAGGAGGGTGTCTTGTCCTGCTCCTGAAATCTGCTCCTGCATTCATCCCAGTCATCAGCAACAAAGCATTGGGGCAGGGGCATGTCTGACATCAATGTGTAAGCAATTGCAATGATAATTGAATATGGTCAATTTGTCAAGTGGATTTATCACTTCAAGCCCAAATACATATTACTTTGACTAAAATAATGACTTAAATTGTTGTGCAACATCATCAGTAAGCTCTGGCTATCGTCTTTCAGCTCAAAAAAGTGGATTACTACTGGTGGGTGCGTTTTAAAAGTCAAATTTCAGTTGGACCTTGTGTGCAATTGATCAGTTAAAAACCTCTTGGAACTACCCATCCCGGATCCGGGAGAATTGTCATCAACTACACTAATTAGCATAGCGCAACGGTCCAAAAAATATTACTGGAAAATATTCATATTCATGAAATCACAAGTGAAATATAGTGAAGCACAGCTTAGCCTTTTGTTAATCACCCTGTCATCTCAGATTTTGAAATGATGCTTTACAGCCAAAGCAAGACAAGCGTTTGTGTAAGTTTATCGATAGCCTAGCACAGCATTATGTCCAGCTAGCAGCAGGAAGCTTAGTCACGAAAGTCAGAAAAGCAATCAAATTAACCGTTTACCTTTGATGATCTTCGGATGTTTTCACTGACGAGACTCCCAGTTAGACAGCACATGTTCCTTTTGTTCCATAAAGATGATTTTTATACCCAAAATACCTCAGTTTGTTTGTCACGTTATGTTCAGAAATCCACCGGAAATAGCGGTCACGACAACGCCGTTGTCAAGGTGTTTTTCAAATATCTATTGGATAATATATCACCGTGACATAGGAGCGAGAGGAAAAATGACTACCTTTTGTCTTTATGCAAGAATCTCTCCAGGCCCTCTCAGCTGTCACCTCACGCAATGTGATCGTTTACGCTCATTCTTCAACATAAGGCGTGCTTACGTCAAGAAATACTGTAGACACCTTAGGGAATACGTGAAAAAGGAATCTGGTTGATATCCCTTTCAGTGGCCAATAGGGGGGCATAGGAACACAACAGTTTCAAAACATGAGTCACTTCCTGATTGGATTTTTCTTAGGCTTTCGCCTGCAATATCAGTTCTGTTATACTCACAGACAATATTTTGACAGTTTTGGAAACTTTAGAGTGTTTTCTATCCTAAGCTGTCAATTATATGCATATTCTAGCATCTGGTCCTGAGATATAGGCGGTTTACTTTGGGAACGTTATTTTTCCAAAAATAAAAATAGTGCCCCCTAGTTTCAAGATTAAGTGATTTTAATCTTAATATCCAATTTAGTTGTTTTCCTCAAAAACAAATATGTGTAATTTCTAAAGGGAAAATCCCCCCCCACCCCACACCCTAACTTTACGCTCTTAACGAGGCAGTGTAGAATATTCAATGTAATGCTTCTCAATAGGTAGTCATTTTATACAATGTAGTAACCTAGCATGTGCTTCAAAAGTAGCTTGAATAGCATATTGGGCCTATATGAATATCTCATCAATTAAACAAATCTATCTTCTGGTGCCCCTGAATTGTATGTTGTGATCTGCACTTTTTGAAGTTGGGAGCACCAGTGTTACCAATACAACATTTTTTAAGAGGGACTCAGAGCTCAATTAAAAACGAGATGTTAATCCCATGATCTGCTGTGAAACCAGGGCGACTAGAAGGGTGAGCGGCACACTGCGGTCCTACCCATATCACATGATTCCTCCTAACTATTGCCATATACACAGATGACGAAAACATCTAGGCTGAGATAAATTATGTAGCTACAGCCCTCTCTGTCTCAATCACAGAGAGCAGCTTTGAGGTATAAAGTATCTATAATTAAGAGCCCCTTATAGGATTCTCTCTGAGAGTTTATACTTAACATCTGCTAGGAAGATCCTTTCAAACTTAACACCTACTTCATTTGATGTCCTTTTCAAGTTTCAACCCCATCAAAAGCCATGTAAAATAAATGATCATATACTTATGTAATGTGTTGAATAAAAACAGTTGGATCAGCCTGGTCATGGTCTATGCTTCATCCCTTTGATAACACCTCACTCCAGTTGGAGGAAGAGCTATAGGTCATTTTCAGGGGAAGTGATGTAATATTTAGTGCTGTTAGTGCTGAGCGGTTAACTGAAACTCCACTTATTTTTCGTATTTCTAAACAACTAATTGACCGAATTTGGTTCCATTATTTGAATTCCATTTCGTTCAGTTTTATTCTGTGAGCTCAATGTACAAATCGCACAGTTTCTCGAGAGATAAATCAGATCCAGTCTGACCTGTGGGATGTAGTAATTAACTACAATGACCATAATCCATTGTGCATCTACTTGTCCTTCAGTGTTTCTTTTATGACTGCCATGTAAGAGAAGAATGCACGATTGTGAGGTGCTATAGAGCAGCTTTTGTTTCACGGGGCATGATTTAAGTGATTGATAGTTGGTGATAAGCAGTCATAAGATAGTGATTTTGCCAGACAGCATAGGCAGCAGCTCGACAGAGATGAGATGGTGACAATAGAATGAAATAAAGTCCTCAAATAAAACAAATGTAATATACAATTACTGAAATATTTTATTAAAATAAAGTAATGTGAATAAATGATAATTAATAAGTGATCATCTGTAATTGGGCGGTCACTGTTTTATTTGTTTATTCTTTGGGACATTCTAACCCACATAATGCATAGTGCATTTTAATGTTAATTTTCTTTAATCAAAAACCTTTTTCCTTTTCCTTAATTTTAATCAAAAACCGAAATCGAAAACTGTGATTTAAAAAAAAAATAATCGAACCCAAACTGAATTGACCTCAAAAAGCACTAATCGCTCAGCACTAAGTACTGTATCTCCTGGAAAGGGGAGGGTCTACTCAAGGTTTCCCATCCTGTATTCATCACTCCACTGAAAATGTAGGCCTAAAGCCCAAGCTCAACTCTGAGATTTGCATTATTGAAGAGCAGAGGATCGT
This sequence comes from Oncorhynchus masou masou, assembly GCF_036934945.1. Classification (NCBI taxonomy): domain Eukaryota; kingdom Metazoa; phylum Chordata; class Actinopteri; order Salmoniformes; family Salmonidae; genus Oncorhynchus; species Oncorhynchus masou. The sequence goes on from NW_027015045.1 coordinate 9,544, forward strand.
TGCGACCTCACATCACATCACACCAACACACACACCCTCACTTTGTGCGATGATGACATCTTACATAATTCACTAGTGTTTCTTTCAATAATTTGTTTTTTATCTATGACTTGAGAGATCAGGTCTGGCACTACAGGATAAGGTGCTGTACAGAGACTGCAGATAATGCTATTGTATGCTCACTAATGGTGAACAGATTTTCAAAGTCTTTGTGTGGGTTCGTCTTGGAACCAAAAGGGTTATTCAAAGGGTTCCCACATGGGGACAGTTGAAGAACCCTTTTAAATTCCAGATGGTACCTATTTTTCTAAGAGTTAAAGCTTGGTTAGCTGGCTGAGAAATTCCTTATGTGCAAAAAGCTAATTGCAAAAATCGCTGAAGTTGGAGACTTTTATCTCCCTCACCAATTTCAAGCGTGCTATCTGAGCAGCTAACCGATCACTGCAGCTGTACATGGTCTTATCCATAAATAGCCCACCCAATTTTACCTACCTCATCCCCATACTGTTTTTATTTATTTACTTTTCTGCTCTTTTGCACACCAATATCTCTACCCGTATATGACCATCTGATCATTTATCATTCCGGTGTTAATCTACAAAATTGTAATTATTCGCCTACCTCCTCATGCCTTTTTGCACACAATGTATATAGACTCTTTTTTTTCTGTGTTATTGACTTGTTAATTGTTTACTCCATGTGTAACTCTGTGTTGTCTGTTCACACTGCTATGCTTTATCTTGGCCAGGTTGCAGTTGCAAATGAGAACTTTTTTTCAACTAGCCTACCTGGTTAAATAAAGGTGAAATAAAAATAAATAAATAACAAACTCTCCCCATTTCCTCCTACACTTTCTTCCTCTCTTTCTCTCCATCTCTTTTTGTAAATTGGACAGTCCATTTCTCTTTTTCTCCATAGCCTCTGTCTCCCAATCCTCAAGCATCTCACATGTTCTTACAGTCTTGCTATATCTTTCCCTATTCCTTTGTATCTGCATCTTTCTCTACACCTTCAGCAACACATGCAATGATTCATGTTGAGTGCCATACAGCCACTCATGAAAGTATTATTCTTTACGTGCCAAATGAAACCCGATGCAAATAACATGACAATAAAAATAAAAACACTTGTTGACATGAAAACTCTTCAGTATAAATTAGATTTACACAGCAAATGATCAATGATGATCATCAACGCATTATGGTCATAACGCCATCAGTTAATGACACTTCCATGAACACATTTTTATCTGATTAATGATGCACATAATTAAACTATCCTTCCACACAAGTACAATCAAGAACATCCACCAGCAAATAAGGTAATTAAGGTAAAAAATAAGTGCAATATGCCGCATTGAGTCAGCTTTTCTCTGACTGCGGCACTATTTCGAGCTGATCTAAAGTGATTTGATTGTGAACTGAATTAGACTGGACTGCAGTCTTGATTAAACTCAATTAGTGTTTGCTGTCTTGCTGTGAGGCACTGAGGCCATCTGGTGTGGAGTTAACTGCAGAGGAGGGAACATATGTCGAAACAGCTTTTCACAGAATCGTTGCATGGTCGATTAAGCAGATAGAACTATGCAGCCAAACTGCACAAGTTTCTTATCTTCACCCTAAAAAACTTTGTAACCTCTGCTGTCCAATGTAACAAGTCAGAATTATCTGCTGATACTTCACTAAACTATCCCTAGCCTGTGGAGATTCAGAAATGGGATCAAACAATATAGCTGCGAGCAGTAATGCCAGGGTTCAAGTTTTGGCCCCATCGGCTACCATCAGGACATATTGGACACATTGCCTTAGGATGAGCTACTTCTGTTATCCTTACCACACTTGCCTAATATCAAAATTCAACATAGAACAGACCGATTAGGTAATTTTGACAATGTTCAATGATGTTGATTACTTTAAATGCCATCTTCTCCGAACCACTGGACCAATTGGCACATCATTTTATATTTATCATCTATGAACCCATGTCTTTAAACGCATGTTCCAGGCCTCTAGCTCAAACGATATGGCCTCTATGAGCCAATGAGCTTGCCTAAATGGTTTTGTCCTTCCACCATGCGTCTAAAATGAACCATAGCATAGTCATATCCCTGAGCATGTCTGCCAAATTTCATAATTTGGAGACAAACAGATCAAGAGATAAACATGTGCCTTATAGCACCACTGTGTAGTCAATCCGAATGTGCTCGCATATGTTGACTCTTAACAGTGTTAACATGTTTCCCAAGTTTTTGTTACAATACTAATCCGTGTCTGAAAATAGTGTGTTGAGAGACCTTGGTCAATAGATATCAAGTTCATGAGCCAAAGCATCCTTCTGGTCTCATTATCTGTGGCTATTTAATTATTCTTTCACCAAAGTGGCAGGTGTTATAATATACTAATAATAATAATGTCCAAGGAAAGAAATACAAAGCGTTTCACCAGCGCTGCTTGAACCCCTAACAAGTGTTAGCGAGAAGTACACTATAGACACAAAAGTATGTGGTCACCCCTTCAAATGAGTGGATTTGGCTATTTCAGCCACACCTGTTGCTGACAGGTGTATAAAATTGAACACATAGCCATGTAATCTCCATAGGCAAACGTTGGCAGTGGAATGGCCTTACTGAAGAAGTTACTTTCAATGTGGCACCGTCATAGGATGCCACCTTTCCAACAAGTCAGTTCATCACATTTCTGCCCTGC
>NW_027015046.1:0-12246 GCF_036934945.1 Oncorhynchus masou masou
TATGTATTATACTGTGTAGTATCTATGTATTATACTGTAGTAGTATGTATGTATTATACTGTGTAGTATCTATGTATTATACTGAGTAGTATCTATGTATTATACTGTGTAGTATCTATGTATTATACTGTGTAGTATCTATGTATTATACTGTGTAGTATCTATGTATTATACTGTGTAGTATCTATGTATTATACTGTGTAGTATCTATGTATTATACTGTGTAGTATCTATGTATTATACTGTGTAGTATCTATGTATTATACTGTGTAGTATCTATGTATTATACTGTAGTAGCTATGTATTATACTGAATAGTATGTATTATACTGTGTAGTATCTATGTATTATACTGTGTAGTATCTATGTATTATACTGTGTAGTATCTATGTATTATACTGTGTAGTATCTATGTATTATACTGTGTAGTATCTATGTATTATACTGTGTAGTATCTATGTATTATACTGTGTAGTATGTATTATACTGAATAGTATGTATTATACTGTGTAGTATCTATGTATTATACTGTGTAGTATCTATGTATTATACTGTGTAGTATCTATGTATTATACTGTGTAGTATCTATGTATTATACTGTGTAGTATCTATGTATTATACTGTGTAGTATCTATGTATTATACTGTGTAGTATCTATGTATTATACTGTGTAGTATCTATGTATTATACTGTGTAGTATCTATGTATTATACTGTGTAGTATCTATGTATTATACTGTGTAGTATCTATGTATTATACTGTGTAGTATCTATGTATTATACTGAATAGTATGTATTATACTGTGTAGTATCTATGTATTATACTGTGTAGTATCTATGTATTATACTGTGTAGTATCTATGTATTATACTGTGTAGTATCTATGTATTATACTGTGTAGTATCTATGTATTATACTGTGTAGTATCTATGTATTATACTGTGTAGTATCTATGTATTATACTGTGTAGTATCTATGTATTATACTGAATATTATGTATTATACTGTGTAGTATCTATGTATTATACTGTGTAGTATCTATGTATTATACTGTGTAGTATGTATTATACTGTGTAGTATCTATGTATTATACTGTGTAGTATGTATTATACTGTGTAGTATCTATGTATTATGCTGAATAGTATGTATTATGCTGAATAGTATGTATTATGCTGAATAGTATGTATTATACTGTGTAGTATCTATGTATTATACTGTGTAGTATCTATGTATTATACTGTGTAGTATCTATGTATTATACTGTGTAGTATCTATGTATTATACTGTGTAGTATCTATGTATTATACTGTGTAGTATCTATGTATTATACTGATGTAGTATCTATGTATTATACTGTGTAGTATCTATGTATTATACTGTGTAGTATCTATGTATTATACTGTGTAGTATCTATGTATTATACTGTGTAGTATCTATGTATTATACTGTGTAGTATCTATGTATTATACTGAATATTATGTATTATACTGTGTAGTATCTATGTATTATACTGTGTAGTATCTATGTATTATACTGTGTAGTATCTATGTATTATACTGTGTAGTATGTATTATACTGTGTAGTATCTATGTATTATGCTGAATAGTATGTATTATGCTGAATAGTATGTATTATACTGTGTAGTATCTATGTATTATACTGTGTAGTATCTATGTATTATACTGTGTAGTATGTATTATACTGTGTAGTATCTATGTATTATACTGTGTAGTATCTATGTATTATACTGTGTAGTATGTATTATACTGTGTAGTATCTATGTATTATGCTGAATAGTATGTATTATACTGAATAGTATGTATTATACTGTGTAGTATCTATGTATTATACTGTGTAGTATCTATGTATTATACTGTGTAGTATGTATTATACTGTGTAGTATCTATGTATTATGCTGAATAGTATGTATTATGCTGAATAGTATGTATTATACTGTGTAGTATCTATGTATTATACTGTGTAGTATCTATGTATTATACTGTGTAGTATCTATGTATTATACTGAATATTATGTATTATACTGTGTAGTATCTATGTATTATACTGTGTAGTATCTATGTATTTGCATTTAGTATGTATTATACTGTGTAGTATCTATGTATTATGCTGAATAGTATGTATTATGCTGAATAGTATGTATTATACTGTGTAGTTTCTATGTATTATACTGTGTAGTTTCTATGTATTATACTGTGTAGTATGTATTATACTGTGTAGTATCTATGTATTATGCTGAATAGTATGTATTATGCTGAATAGTATGTATTATACTGTGTAGTATCTATGTATTATACTGTGTAGTATCTATGTATTATACTGTGTAGTATCTATGTATTATACTGTGTAGTATCTATGTATTATACTGTGTAGTATCTATGTATTATACTGTGTAGTATCTATGTATTATACTGAATAGTATGTATTATACTGTGTAGTATCTATGTATTATACTGAATAGTATGTATTATACTGAGTAGTATCTATGTATTATACTGTGTAGTATCTATGTATTATACTGTGTAGTATCTATGTATTATACTGAGTAGTATCTATGTATTATACTGAATAGTATGTATTATACTGAGTAGTATCTATGTATTATACTGTGTAGTATCTATGTATTATACTGAATAGTATGTACTATACTGTGTAGTATGTATTATACTGTGTAGTATCTATGTACTATACTGAATAGTATGTATTATACTGTGTACTATCTATGTACTATACTGAATAGTATGTATTATACTGTGTAGTATCTATGTATTATACTGTGTAGTATCTATGTATTATACTGTGTAGTATCTATGTATTATACTGTGTAGTATCTATGTATTATACTGAGTAGTATCTATGTATTATACTGAGTAGTATGTATTATACTGAATAGTATGTATTATACTGAATAGTATGTATTATACTGAGTAGTATCTATGTATTATACTGAATGTATGTATTATACTGTGTAGTATCTATGTATTATACTGAATAGTATGTATTATACTGTGTAGTATCTATGTATTATACTGTGTAGTATCTATGTATTATACTGTGTAGTATCTATGTATTATACTGAATAGTATGTATTATACTGAATAGTATGTATGTATTATACTGAATAGTATGTACTATACTGTGTAGTATCTATGTATTATACTGAATAGTATGTACTATACTGTGTAGTATCTATGTATTATACTGTGTAGTATCTATGTACTATACTGAATAGTATGTATTATACTGTGTAGTATCTATGTATTATACTGAATAGTATGTATTATACTGTGTAGTATCTATGTACTATACTGAATAGTATGTATTATACTGTGTAGTATCTATGTACTATACTGAATAGTATGTATTATACTGTGTAGTATCTATGTACTATACTGAATAGTATGTATTATACTTTGTAGTATCTATGTACTATACTGAATAGTATGTATTATACTGTGTAGTATCTATGTATTATACTGAATAGTATGTATTATACTGTGTAGTATCTATGTATTATACTGAATAGTATGTATTATACTGTGTAGTATATACAGTGGGGCAAAATTATTTTGCACCATAATTTGCAAATAAATTCATTAAATATCCTACAATGTGATTTTCTGGATTTTTTTTCTAATTTTGTCTGTCATAGTTGAAGTGTACCTATGATGACAATTACAGGCCTCTCATCTTTTTAAGTGGGAGAACTTGCACAATTGGTGGCTGACGAAATACCTTTTTTGCCCCACTGTATATATATTCTCCTTCTGTTCCGAATTTTTTTTTTTAAATCAATGCAATGATTGTGTACAATACACAGAATGTAATTGTATGTACTTTGTAAACTGTGTAACCTAAAATGTACTATAGGGTCTCTGTATACAGAAATGTATTAAACCTTTTATTGCTGCCTAAATGTTTGGGCGCCCAAAGACCAAATTCACAAATAACTTAATTTATACATAATGTTTCTGCCATTGTCTCTTTTGAACATAAAGAGCTTCTGGATATCAGGACAGAGATCACTCACCTCGGATTAGACACATAGCTTCTGGATATCAGGACAGAGATCACTCACCTCAGATTAGACACAGAGCTTCTGGATATCACTCACCTGGGATTAGACACAGAGCTTCTGGATATCAGGACAGAGATCACTCACCTCGGATTAGACACAGAGCTTCTGGATATCAGGACAGCGATTACTCACCTCGTACTGGGCAAAGATTGTTTTCTTGAACGATTCGGCTGCAAAGGATTTACTTCAGACACCCGACAGGCCCAAATCACCATCATTCGCATAAAGAAGAGAAGGAGATATTTGGGACATAGGTTGGGGTTCCTTGTAAGGATCCGATGGTGGTGAGTCATCCCTCTCTACCAACAGTCCTATTAAGCCAGCGTGCAATCATTGGATAACAAAATGATTGAGCTCCGATCACTATCTTACCCACAGGAAATTAAAAATCTGTTATATCTTATGTCTCACAGAGTCGTGGCTGAACGATGACATGGATAACATACAGCTGGCTGGGTTTCGGTCCAACAGCAAGACAGAACCCAGCTGCCTCCGGTAAAACAAGGGTTGGCGGTCTGTGTCTATTTGTAAATAACAGCTGGTGCACAAAATCTAATATTAAGGAAGTCTCAAAGGTTTTGCTTGCCTGAGGTAGAGTATCTCATGATAAACTGTAGACCACACTATTTACCGAGGGCGTTTTCATCTATATTTTCGTATCTGAAATTTACCACAAACCGATGCTGGCACGAAGACGTGCTGTATAAGACCTTAAGGAAAAGCTCATCAGGCGGCACTCTAGTATTGGGGACTGTAATGGGGAAACCTAAATCTGTTTTACATCATTTCTACCAGCATGTTAATAAATGTGCAACCGGAGGAAAAAAACTGGACCACATTTACTCAACGCACAGAGATGAGTACATAGCCTTCCGTTTTGCCAAATCTGACCATAACGCTATCCTCCTGATTCCTGCTTATGAGCAAAAACTAAAGCAGGAAGTACCAGTGAATCGCTCAATAGGGAAGTGGTCAGATGAAGCAGGTGCTAAGCTACAGGCCTGTTTTGCTAACACAGACTGGAAAATGTTCAGTTCTTCCGTTGGCATTGAGGAGGTCACCACATCTGTCACTGGCTTTATCAATAAAGTGCATGAATTACAGACAACGTCCGCACTGAGCTAAAGGTAGATCTTCCACCTTTCAGGAGCGGGATTCTAACCGGACACTTATAAGAAATCCCGCTATGCCCTTGACGAACCATCAAACAGGCAAGCGTCAATACAGGACTAAGATTGAATCGTACTACACTTGCTCCGATGGTCGTCGGATGAGGCAGGAGCTTGCAAACTATTACAGACTACAAAGGGAAGCACAGCCGTGAGCTGCCCAGTAACACGAGCCTACCAGATTAGCTAAATAACTTCTATGGTTGCTTCGAGGCAAACAACGCTGAAATATGCATGAGAGCATCAGCTGTTTCGGATGACTGTCGATCACGCTCTCCATAGCTGATGTGAATAAGACCTTTTAAACAGGTCAACATTCACAAGGCTGCAGGGCCAGATGGATTACCAGAATGTGTACCACCGAGCATACGCTGATCAACTGGCAAGTGTCTTCACTGACATTTTCAACCTGTCCCTGACAGTCTGTAATACCAAGATGTTTCAAGCTGACCTGACCTGAGAACACCAAGGTAACCTGCCTAAATGACTACCGAACCGTAGCACTTAGGTCTGTAGCCATGAAGTGCTTTGATAGACTCGTCATGGCTAACATCAACACCATTATCAGAAACACTAGACCCACTCCAATTTGCATACCGCCCAACAGACCCACAGATGATGCAGTTTCTGTTGCACTCACACTTCCTTTCCTATCTGGACAAAGAGCACCTAAATATGCTATTCATTGACGACAGCTCAGCGTTCAACACCATAGTGTCCTCGAAGCTCATAACTAAGCTAAGGATCCTGGGACTAAAACACCTCCCTCTGCAACTGGATCCTGGACTTCCTGACGGGACGCAAAAGGTGGTAAGGGTAGGTAACAACCTATCTGCCACGCTGATCCTCAACAAGGGTGCCCCTCAGGGTACATACTCAGTCCCCTCTGTACTCCATGTTCACCCATGACTGCATGGCCAAGCACGACTCCCAACACCATTAAGTTTGCCGACTGACACAACAGTGGTAGGCCTGATCTGACAATGAGACAGACTATAGGGAGGAGATCAGAGACCTGACAGTGTGGTGCCAGGATAACAACATCTCCCTCAAAATTATCAAGACAAAGGAGATGATTGTGGACTGAGAAAAAGGAGCTGAACACTCCCACATTCTCATTAATGGGGCTGTAGTGGAGCAGGTTGAGAGCTCCTTGATGTCCACATCACCAACAAACTAGAATGTTTCAAACACACCAAGACAGTCAGGAAGAGGGCAGGAAAATGCCTATTCCCCCTCAGGAAACAATATTTGGCATGGGTCCTCAGATCCTTAAGAAGTTCTACAACTGCACCATCGAGAGCATCCTGACTGGTTGCGTCACTGGCTGGTATGCAACTGCTCGGCCTCCAACCGCAAGGCACAACAGAGGGTGGTGCGTATGGCCCAGTTCATCACTGGGGCCAAGCTTCCCCTGCCATCCCAGGACCCTAACACCGCCTGGTATAGGTGAAGGCCCAAAAAATTGTCAAAGACTCCAGCCACCTTAGTCATAGGATGTTCTCTCTGCAAGCCGTACATAGAGCGCCAAGTCTAGGTCCAGAAGACTTCTTAACAGCTTCTACCCCAAACCATAAGACTCTGAACAGCTCATGGAAATGGCTTACCCAGACTATTTGTATTGTCCCCCTCCCACGCCCCGTATGCTGCTGCTACTCTCTGTTTATCATCTATGCATAGTCTCTTCAACTCTTCCTACGTGTACATATTACCTAAATTACCTCAACTAACCGGTGCCCCCGCACATTGACTCTGTACCCGTATCCCCTCTATAGCCTCACTATTTGTTATTTTACTGCTGCTCTTTTTATAATTGGTTTATTTTATTTTGTATTTTTTACTTTACACTTTTTTTTCTAAACTGCATTGTGGTTTAAGGGCTTGTAAGTAAGCATTTCACTGTGAGGTCTACTACACCTGTTGTATTCAGCATTTCACTGTGAGGTCTACTACACCTGTTGTATTCAGCATTTCACTGTAAGGTCTACTACACCTGTTGTATTCAGCATTTCACTGTGAGGTCTACTACACCTGTTGTATTCAGCATTTCACTGTAAGGTCTACTACACCTGTTGTATTCAGCATTTCACTGTGGGGTCTACTACACCTGTTGTATTCAGCATTTCACTGTAAGGTCTACCTACACCTGTTGTATTCAGCATTTCACTGTGAGGTCTACCTACACCTGTTGTATTCAGCATTTCACTGTGAGGTCTACTACACCTGTTGTATTCAGCATTTCACTGTGAGGTCTACTACACCTGTTGTATTCAGCATTTCACTGTGAGGTCTACTTACACCTGTTGTATTCAGCATTTCACTGTGAGGTCTACTTACACCTGTTGTATTCAGCATTTCACTGTGAGGTCTACTTACACCTGTTGTATTCAGCATTTCACTGTGAGGTCTACTTACACCTGTTGTATTCAGCATTTCACTGTGAGGTCTACTACACCTGTTGTATTCAGCATTTCACTGTGAGGTCTACTTACACCTGTTGTATTCAGCATTTCACTGTGAGGTCTACTACACCTGTTGTATTCAGCATTTCACTGTGAGGTCTACTTACACCTGTTGTATTCAGCATTTCACTGTGAGGTCTATTACACCTGTTGTATTCAGCATTTCACTGTGAGGTCTACTACACCTGTTGTATTCAGCATTTCACTGTGAGGTCTACTACACCTGTTGTATTCAGCATTTCACTGTAAGGTCTACTACACCTGTTGTATTCAGCATTTCACTGTGAGGTCTACTACACCTGTTGTATTCAGCATTTCACTGTGAGGTCTACTACACCTGTTGTATTCAGCATTTCACTGTGAGGTCTACTACACCTGTTGTATTCAGCATTTCACTGTGAGGTCTACTACACCTGTTGTATTCAGCATTTCACTGTGAGGTCTACTACACCTGTTGTATTCAGCATTTCACTGTGAGGTCTACTTACACCTGTTGTATTCAGCATTTCACTGTGAGGTCTATTACACCTGTTGTATTCAGCATTTCACTGTGAGGTCTACTACACCTGTTGTATTCAACATTTCACTGTGAGGTCTACTACACCTGTTGTATTCGGTGCATGTGACAAATACAATTCGATTTGATTTTTTTTCACACCCCTTTTCCACATTTTTGTTGTGCTAATGCCTATATTTTCAAATGAATTAAATTGAGATGTGTTACTGCCTACATTTTTAAAATGAATTAAATTGAGATGCTGTGCTACCGGCCTCCCCACAATACCCCACAAACCCTGATCCGCCGATCTACAGCTCGATCAACAATGACAGGCCCATTTACCGTTGATAAGTTAGGGATGTCTGGCGTAAGCGGATTTCTGCCACCTGTAATGGTTTGTAGCTGATACATCACTAGATGGGCAATATATTGAAAGCTTTTAAATTAAAATGTATTGATCTCTTTGGGAAAAGCCCATGAAATGCTTATTCGCTGTGAACAGAGTAAACAGAATCCCAGTTCCAAGACTTTTAAATTATGAATCTTTTCTTTTTGCTAAAGGCTACTCTTGGACTAAGTTATGTAGTAGAAACCCTCAGAACACGTCTCAAATGGCACCCTAATCCCTATATAGTGCACTACTTTTGGCCGGAACCCAATGGGGCCGTGGTGCACTGTGAGGAATTAAGGGTGCCATTTTAGAACACAGTCTTCATCTCTGTCTCAGTCAGAAGTGGCATGACGGGTGTTAACGACCTCAGTATCACACACGCTCGTGCTCACTCGTCCAGCCATTCTGGAGCTGTATCACTCCTTGTGTGTCCCAAATTGCACCTTGTTTCCTAGAGCAGGGATGGGAAATATATTTTTAGGTTGGTAAATAAGTCTAGTGGCTAGCGATCTAATCTTGCAGTAGTCACGGTCAAATTATCACGACCAGTCGAGCTCTGCTCCCCAACCCGAAGCCCGATGGGCCCAGACTTTATACATCAGGTTAGGGTATGGGTCGGGCCTGTTTCTTCATCAATAACTAGAATTAGGTCGGGCCTGTTTCTTCATCAATAACTAGAAAGTGCGAATTAGGGCCTGTTTCTTCATAAATAACTAGGGACGGGTAGGGCCTGTTTCTTCATAAATAACTAGTGCAGATTCGGGCCTGTTTCTTCACCAATAACTAGGGTACGGGTAGGGCCTGTTTCTTCATCAATAACTAGAATTGCGGGTAGGGTCTGTTTCTTCATCAATAACTAAGTGCAGGTAGGGCCTGTTTCTTCATCAATAACTAGGGTACGGGTAGGGCCTGTTCTTCATCAATAACTAGGGTACTGGTAGGGCCTGTTTCTTCATCAATAAATAGGGTACAGGTAGGGCCTGTTTGTTCATCAATAACTTAAATTTTTAGGTAGGGCCTGTTTCTTCATCAATAACTGGGTTGGGTAGGGCTCGTGCCTCAAAAAGCCCGGCTCCTATATTTGAGGAAGCTGTCATTTCATCATTACTCTCTCATAGTCAGAAGTGCTTCAACCTTGTAAAATATAAAATAGTAATATATATATTTTTTAATGATGTTCTTGAGTTTGTCTGAGTTTGTGACAAAGTAGCTAACAGCTAGCTGCTCTCGTGTTTCTTAATTAAGCATGGCAGCTCAAGCAGAGCCGTTGCTATGGATACTCAGTCAGAATGCCATGAGCAAGTAGCATGTAGAGCGAGCAGGGAGGGAGTGACCAACAGAGAGGTACAGCTAATGGATTTACTAACAGAGGAAAGTATTTCTGATTTTGGGCCTTAAATCTGACCGAGGCAATCGGGTTAGTCACTCCGATATCATGTTAAAAACTGCAAACATTTCTCTCCACCCTATGTCAAAATGTGTAGAATTACATTAAATTAGATGTAAAACCGCAACATTTTCTCTACACCCAATGGCAAAATGTAGACTTGCAGCGATTCATTCCAAAACCGCTAAATTGTTTTGCAAAAAGTGACCTCTGTTCTTAAGTTTAGTTTCGTCTTTTACTTAGTTTTGTACACCAGCTTGAAACAGCTGAAAATACAATATTTTTGGTTATTGAAAATATATTTCACAGTGGTTTAGATAGTACAATGACTCTCTACACTGTACTTAAACATAAACTGATATTAGGCTAACTATTAGAATTTTAGCAATCAGAAAATGTAACAAGGTTTATGCCAAATACCCTCTCAATTTGAGGTGATGGTGAAGACGATAAGGATTTCTTTGATTGTGATGGTAATGATGATCAAAACAAATGTATTTATATAGCCCTTCTTACATCAGCTGATATCTCAATGTACTGTACAGAAACACAGCCTAAAACCCCAAACAGCAAGCAATGCAGGTGTAGAAGCACGGTGGCTAGGAAAAACTCCCTCGAAAAGCCAAAACCTAGAGAGGAACCAGGCTATGTGGGGTGGCCAGTCCTCTTCTGGCTGTGCCGGGTGGAGATTATAACAGAACATGGCCAAGTTGTTCAAATGTTCATAAATCACCAGCATGGTCAAATAATAATCATCACAGGCAGAACAGTTGAAACTGGAGCAGCAGCACGGCCAGGTGGACTGGGGACAGCAAGGAGTCATCATGTCAGGTAGTCCTGAGGCATGGTCCTTGGGTACTCCGAGAGAGAGAAAGAAAGAGAGAATTAGAGAGAGCATACTTAAATTCACACAGGACACCGGATAGGACAGGAGAAGTACTCCAGATATAACAAACTGACCCTAGCCCCCCGACACAAACTACTGCAGCATAAATACTGGAGGCTGAGACAGGAGGGGTCAGGAGACACTGTGGCCCCATCCGATGACAACCCCCGGACAGGGCCAAACAGGAAGGATATAACCCCACCCACTTTGCCAAAGCACAGCCCCTACACCACTAGAGGGATATCTTCAACCACCAATTTACCATCCTGAGACGAGGCCGAGTATAGCCCACAAAGATCTCCACCACGGCACAACCCAAGGGGGGGCGCCAACCCAGACAGGAAGATCACATCAGTGACTCAACCACTCAAGTGACGCACCCCTCTTAGGGACGGCATGAAAGAGCCCCAGTAAGCCAGTGACTCAGCCCCTGTAATAGGGTTAGAGGCAGAGAATCCCAGTGGAAAGAGGGGAACCGGCCAGGCAGAGACAGCAAGGGCGGTTCGTTGCTCCAGTGCCTTTCTGTTCACCTTCACACTCCTGGGCCAGACTACACTCAATCATATGACCCACTGAAGAGATGAGTCTTCAGTAAAGACTTAAAGGTTGAGACCGAGTTTGCGCCTCTCACATGAGTAAGCAGACCGTTCCATAAAAATGGAGCTCTATAGGAGAAAGCCCTGCCTCCAGCTGTTTGCTTAGAAATTCTAGGGACAATTAGGAGGCCTGTGTCTTGTGACCGTAGCGTACGTGAAGGTATGTAGGGCAGGACCAAATCAGATGGTGGTAATGATGATGATGGTGGTAATGATGGTGATGATGATGGTGTTGGTAATGATGATGGTGGTGGTGGTAATGATGGTGATGATGGTGGTAATGGTGATGATGATGGTGTTGGTAATGATGATGGTGGTGGTGGTAATGATGATGGTGGTGGTAATGGTGACGATGGTAATGATGATGGTGGTGGTAATGATGATGATGGTGGTGGTAATGATGGTGGTGATGGTAATGATGACGATGGTAATGATGATGGTGGTGTTGGTAATGATGATGGTGATGGTAATGATGTGGATGGTAATGATGGTGGTGGTGGTGGTAATGATGATGGTGGTGGTAATGATGATGGTGGTGATGGTAATGATGACGATGGTGTTGGTAATGGTGGTGATGGTGAAGGTGTTGGTAATGGTGATGATGGTGATGGTAAGGATGATGGTGGTGGTAATGATGATGGTGGTGGTAATGATGACGATGATGATGATGGTAATGATGATGGTAATGATGATGATGATGGTGATGGTAATGATGGTGGTGGTGGTAATGATGATGATGGTGGTGATGATGGTGATGGTGGT
>NW_027015047.1:0-12245 GCF_036934945.1 Oncorhynchus masou masou
GAGGTCAGATGACGGGACAGAGAGAGAGGTCAGTATGACAGGATAGAGAGAGAGTGGTCAGATGACAGGACCGAGGAGATGAGAGAGGAGAGTGGTCAGATGACTGGGAGAAAGACAGAGAAAGAGAGAGTGAGAGGTCAGATGGGATAGGAGAGAGAGTGGTCAGATGACAGGACTGAGGGAGAGAGAGAGAGAGAGAGGTCAGATGACGGGATAGAGAGAGAGAGTGGTCAGATGACAGGACCGAGGGAGAGAGAGAGAGTGGTCAGATGACGGGATGGAGAGAGAGAGAAAGAGAGAGAGAGTGGTCAGATGACAGGACCGAGGAGAGAGAGAGAGAGTGGTCAGATGACAGGACCGGGAGGGAGGAGAGAGAGAGTGGTCAGATGATGGGATAGAGAGAGAGAGAGAGAGAGTGGTCAGATGACAGGACCGAGGGAGAGAGAGAGAGAGTGGTCAGATGACAGGACCGAGGGAGAGAGAGAGAGAGTGGTCAGATGACAGGACCGAGGGAGAGAGAGAGAGAGTGGTCAGATGACGGGATAGAGAGAGAGAGAAAGAGAGGTCAGATGACGGGACAGAGAGAGAGAGTGGTCAGATGACTGGATAGAGAGAGAGAGTGGTCAGATGACAAGACAGAAAGAAAGAGAGGTCAGATGACGGGACAGAGAGAGAGAGTGGTCAGATGACGGGACAGAGAGAGAGAGTGGTCAGATGACGGGACAGAGTGAGAGAGTGGTCAGATGACAGGACAGAGGGGGAGAGAGAGAGAGTGGTCAGATGACAGGACAGAGGGGGAGAGAGAGAGAGTGGTCAGATGACAGGATAGAGAGAGAGTGGTTAGATAACGGGACAGACAGAGAGAGTGGTCAGATGACGGAACAGAGAGAGAGAGTGGTCAGATGACGGGACAGAGTGAGAGAGTGGTCAGATGACAGGACAGAGGGGGAGAGAGAGAGAGTGGTCAGATAACGAGACAGAGAGAGAGAGTGGTCAGATGACGGGACAGAGAAAGAGAGTGGTCAGATGACGGGACAGAGTGAGAGAGTGGTCAGATGGCAGGACAGAGGGGGAGAGAAAGAGAGTGGTCAGATGACAGGACAGAGAGAGAGTGGTCAGATGACGGGGGAGAGAGAGTGGTCAGATGACGGGATAGAGAGAGAGTTGTCAGATGAAGGGACAGAGGGAGAGAGTGGTCAGATGACAGGACAGAGGGAGAGAGAGAGAGGGTGGTCAGATGACGGGATAGCGAGAGAGTGGTCAGATGATGGGACAGAGAGAGAGTGGTCAGATGACAGGACCGAGGGAGGGAGAGAGAGAGTGGTCAGATGACGGGATAGAGAGAGAGTGGTCAGATGATGGGACAGAGAGTGAGAGTGGTCAGATCACAGGACCGAGGGAGAGAGAGAGAGAGAGGTCAGATGACGGGATAGAGAGAGAGTGGTCAGATGATGGGACAGAGAGAGAGAGTGGTCAGATGACGGGACAGAGAGAGAGTGGTCAGATGACGGGACAGAGAGAGAGTGGTCAGATGACAGGACCGAGAGAGAGAGAGAGAGAGGTCAGATGACGGGACAGAGAGAGAGAGAGTGGTCAGATGACTGGATAGAGAGAGAGAGAGAGAGAGAGAGAGAGTTGTCAGATGACAGGACAGGAGAGAGAGTGGTCAGATGACGGGATAGAGAGAGAGAAAGAGAGAGAGATTGGTCAGATGATGGGATAGAGAGAGAGAGAGAGAGAGAGTGGTCAGATGACAGGACCGAGGGAGAGAGAGAGAGAGAGTGGTCAGATGACAGGATAGAGAGAGAGAAAAAGAGAGAGAGAGAGAGTGGTCAGATGACAGGACCGAGGGAGAGAGAGAGAGAGAGTGGTCAGATGACAGGACCGAGGGAGAGAGAGAGAGAGTGGTCAGATGACGGGATAGAGAGAGAGAGAAAGAGAGGTCAGATGACGGGACAGAGAGAGAGAGAGTGGTCAGATGACTGGATAGAGAGACAGAGAGGTCAGATGACGGGACAGAGAGAGAGTGGTCAGATGACGGGATAGAGAGAGAGAGTGGTCAGATGACAAGACAGAAAGAAAGAGAGGTCAGATGACGGGACAGAGAGAGAGAGAGGTCAGATGACGGGACAGAGAGAGAGAGTGGTCAGATGACGGGACAGAGAGAGAGAGTGGTCAGATGACGGGACAGAGTGAGAGAGTGGTCAGATGACAGGACAGAGGGGGAGAGAGAGAGAGTGGTCAGATGACAGGACAGAGGGGGAGAGAGAGAGAGTGGTCAGATGACAGGATAGAGAGAGAGTGGTTAGATAACGGGACAGACAGAGAGAGTGGTCAGATGACGGGACAGAGAGAGAGAGTGGTCAGATAACGGGACAGAGTGAGAGAGTGGTCAGATGACAGGACAGAGGGGGAGAGAGAGAGAGTGGTCAGATAACGGGACAGAGAGAGAGAGTGGTCAGATGACGAGACAAAGAGAGAGAGTGGTCAGATGACGGGACAGAGAAAGAGAGTGGTCAGATGACGGGACAGAGTGAGAGAGTGGTCAGATGGCAGGACAGAGGGGGAGAGAAAGAGAGTGGTCAGATGACAGGACAGAGAGAGAGAGTGGTCAGATGACGGGGCAGAGAGAGAGAGTGGTCAGATGACGGGATAGAGAGAGAGTTGTCAGATGAAGGGACAGAGGGAGAGAGTGGTCAGATGACAGGACAGAGGGAGAGAGAGAGAGAGAGGGTGGTCAGATGACGGGATAGCGAGAGAGTGGTCAGATGATGGGACAGAGAGAGAGAGTGGTCAGATCACAGGACCGAGGGAGAGAGAGAGAGAGAGGTCAGATGACGGGATAGAGAGAGAGTGGTCAGATGATGGGACAGAGAGTGAGAGTGGTCAGATCACAGGACCGAGGGAGAGAGAGAGAGAGGTCAGATGACGGGATAGAGAGAGAGTGGTCAGATGATGGGACAGAGAGAGAGAGTGGTCAGATGACGGGACAGAGAGAGAGAGTGGTCAGATGATGGGACAGAGAGAGAGTGGTCAGATGACAGGACCGAGAGAGAGAGAGGGAGAGAGGTCAGATGACGGGACAGAGAGAGAGTGGTCAGATGATGGGACAGAGAGAGAGAGAGTGGTCAGATGACTGGATAGAGAGAGAGAGAGAGAGAGAGAGAGAGAGAGTTGTCAGATGACAGGACAGGAGAGAGAGTGGTCAGATGACGGGATAGAGAGAGAGAGAAAGAGAGAGAGAGATTGGTCAGATGATGGGATAGAGAGAGAGAGAGAGAGTGGTCAGATGACAGGACCGAGGGAGAGAGAGAGAGAGTGGTCAGATGACAGGATAGAGAGAGAGAAAAAAGAGAGAGAGAGAGAGTGGTCAGATGACAGGACCGAGGGAGAGAGAGAGAGAGAGTGGTCAGATGACAGGACCGAGGGAGAGAGAGAGAGAGTGGTCAGATGACGGGATAGAGAGAGAGAGAAAGAGAGGTCAGATGACGGGACAGAGAGAGAGAGTGGTCAGATGACTGGATAGAGAGACAGAGAGGTCAGATGACGGGACAGAGAGAGAGTGGTCAGATGACGGGATAGAGAGAGAGAGTGGTCAGATGACAAGACAGAAAGAAAGAGAGGTCAGATGACGGGACAGAGAGAGAGAGTGGTCAGATGACGGGACAGAGAGAGAGAGTGGTCAGATGACGGGACAGAGTGAGAGAGTGGTCAGATGACAGGACAGAGGGGGAGAGAGAGAGAGTGGTCAGATGACAGGACAGAGGGGGAGAGAGAGAGAGTGGTCAGATGACAGGATAGAGAGAGAGTGGTTAGATAACGGGACAGACAGAGAGAGTGGTCAGATGACGGGATAGAGAGAGAGAGAAAGAGAGGTCAGATGACGGGACAGAGAGAGAGAGTGGTCAGATGACTGGATAGAGAGACAGAGAGGTCAGATGACGGGACAGAGAGAGTGTGGTCAGATGACGGGACAGAGAGAGAGAGTGGTCAGATGACAAGACAGAAAGAAAGAGAGGTCAGATAACGGGACAGACAGAGTGGTCAGATGACGGGATAGAGAGAGAGAGTGGTCAGATGACACGACCGAGGGAGAGAGAGAGAGAGTGGTCAGATGACGGGAGAAAGAGAGAAAGAGAGAGAGAGAGGTCAGATGATGGGATAGAGAGAGAGTGGTCAGATGACAGGACTGAGGGAGAGAGAGAGAGAGAGAGGTCAGATGACAGGATAGAGAGAGAGAGTGGTCAGATGACAGGACCGAGGGAGAGAGAGAGAGTGGTCAGATGACAGGACCGAGGGAGAGAGAGAGAGTGGTCAGATGACAGGATAGAGAGAGAGAGAAAGAGAGAGAGAGAGAGAGAGTGGTCAGATGACAGGACAGAGGGAGAGAGAGAGAGTGGTCAGATGACGGGATAGCGAGAGAGTGGTCAGATGATGGGACAGAGAGAGAGAGTGGTCAGATGACAGGACCGAGGGAGGGAGAGAGAGAGGTCAGATGACGGGATAGAGAGAGAGAGTGGTCAGATGACAGGACCGAGGGAGAGAGAGAGAGTGGTCAGATGACGGGATAGAGAGAGAAAAGAGAGAGAGATTGGTCAGATGATGGGATAGAGAGAGAGTGGTGAGATGACAGGACCGAGGGAGAGAGAGAGAGAGTGGTCAGATGACAGGATAGAGAGAGAGAGAAAGAGAGAGAGAGAGAGAGAGTGGTCAGATGACAAGACCGAGGGAGAGAGAGAGAGAGTGGTCAGATGACGGGATAGCGAGAGAGAGAAAGAGAGGTCAGATGACGGGACAGAGAGAGAGAGTGGTCAGATGACTGGATAGAGAGACAGAGAGGTCAGATGACGGGACAGAGAGAGAGTGGTCAGATGACGGGATAGAGAGAGAGAGTGGTCAGATGACAAGACAGAAAGAAAGAGAGGTCAGATGACGGGACAGAGAGAGAGAGTGGTCAGATGACGGGACAGAGAGAGAGAGTGGTCAGATGATGGGACAGAGTGAGAGAGTGGTCAGATGACAGGACAGAGAGGGAGAGAGAGAGAGAGTGGTCAGATGACAGGACAGAGGGAGAGAGAGAGAGAGTGGTCAGATGACGGGATAGAGAGAGAGTGGTCAGATAACGGGACAGACAGAGAGAGTGGTCAGATGACGGGACAGAGAGAGAGAGTGGTCAGATGACGGGACAGAGTGAGAGAGTGGTCAGATGACAGGACAGAGGGGAGAGAGAGAGAGTGGTCAGATAACGGGACAGAGAGAGAGAGTGGTCAGATGACGAGACAGAGAGAGAGAGTGGTTAGATGACGGGACAGAGCGAGAGAGTGGTCAGATGACGGGACAGAGTGAGAGAGTGGTCAGATGATAGGACAGAGGGAGAGAGAGAGAGAGTGGTCAGATGACAGGACAGAGAGAGAGAGTGGTCAGATGACGGGACAGAGAGAGAGAGTGGTCAGATGACGGGATAGAGAGAGAGAGTGGTCAGATGACGGGATAGAGAGAGAGTTGTCAGATGAAGGGACAGAGGGAGAGAGTGGTCAGATGGCAGGACAGAGGGGGAGAGAGAGAGAGTGGTCATATGACAGGACAGAGAGAGAGAGTGGTCAGATGACGGGATAGAGAGAGAGTTGTCAGATGACGGGATTGAGAGAGAGAGTGGTCAGATGACAGGACCGAGGGAGGGAGAGAGAGAGAGAGAGTGGTCAGATGACGGGATAGCGAGAGAGTGGTCAGATGATGGGACAGAGAGAGAGAGTGGTCAGATGACAGGACCGAGGGAGGGAGAGAGAGAGAGGTCAGATGACGGGATAGAGAGAGAGTGGTCAGATCACAGGACCAAGGGAGAGAGAGAGAGAGAGGTCAGATGACGGGATAGAGAGAGAGTGGTCAGATGATGGGACAGAGAGAGAGAGTGGTCAGATGACGGGACAGAGAGAGAGTGGTCAGGTGACGGGACAGAGAGAGAGTGGTCAGATGATGGGACAGAGAGAGAGAGAGTGGTCAGATGACTGGATAGAGAGAGAGAGAGAGAGATAGAGAGAGTTGTCAGATGACAGGACAGGAGGAGAGAGTGGTCAGATGACGGGATAGAGAGAGAAAGAAGAGAGAGATTGGTCAGATGATGGGATAGAGAGAGAGAGAGAGTGGTCAGATGACAGGACCGAGGGAGAGAGAGAGAGAGAGTGGTCAGATGACAGGATAGAGAGAGAGAAAAAGAGAGAGAGAGAGAGTGGTCAGATGACAGGATAGAGAGAGAGAAAAAGAGAGAGAGAGAGAGTGGTCAGATGACAGGACCGAGGGAGAGAGAGCGAGAGAGTGGTCAGATGACAGGACCGAGGGAGAGAGAGAGAGAGTGGTCAGATGACGGGATAGAGAGAGAGAGAAAGAGAGGTCAGATGACGGGACAGAGAGAGAGAGTGGTCAGATGACTGGATAGAGAGACAGAGAGGTCAGATGACGGGACAGAGAGAGTGTGGTCAGATGACGGGACAGAGAGAGAGAGTGGTCAGATGACAAGACAGAAAGAGAGGTCAGATAACGGGACAGACAGAGAGAGTGGTCAGATGACGGGACAGAGAGAGAGAGTGGTCAGATGACGGGACAGAGTGAGAGAGTGGTCAGATGACAGGACAGAGGGGGAGAGAGAGAGTGGTCAGATAACGGGACAGAGAGAGAGAGTGGTCAGATGACGAGACAGAGAGAGAGAGTGGTCAGATGACGGGACAGAGAGAGAGAGTGGTCAGATGACGGGACAGAGAGAGAGAGTGGTCAGATGACGGGATAGAGAGAGACAGAGAGAGTTGTCAGATGACAGGACAGAGAGAGAGAGTGGTAAAATGACGGGACAGAGAGAGAGAGTGGTCAGATGACGGGATAGAGAGAGAGTTGTCAGATGAAGGTACAGAGGGAGAGAGTGGTCAGATGACAGGACAGAGGGAGAGAGAGAGAGAGAGTGGTCAGATGACGGGATAGCGAGAGAGTGGTCAGATGATGGGATAGAGAGAGAGAGAGAGAGTGGTGAGATGACAGGACCGAGGGAGAGAGAGAGAGAGTGGTCAGATGACAGGATAGAGAGAGAGAGAAAGAGAGAGAGAGAGAGAGAGTGGTCAGATGACAGGACCGAGGGAGAGAGAGAGTGGTCAGATGACAAGACCGAGGGAGAGAGAGAGAGAGTGGTCAGATGACGGGATAGCGAGAGAGAGAAAGAGAGGTCAGATGACGGGACAGAGAGAGAGAGTGGTCAGATGACTGGATAGAGAGACAGAGAGGTCAGATGACGGGACAGAGAGTGGTCAGATGACGGGATAGAGAGAGAGTGGTCAGATGACAAGACAGAAAGAAAGAGAGGTCAGATGACGGGACAGAGAGAGAGTGGTCAGATGACGGGACAGAGAGAGAGTGGTCAGATGATGGGACAGAGTGAGAGAGTGGTCAGATGACAGGACAGAGAGGGAGAGAGAGAGAGAGTGGTCAGATGACAGGACAGAGGGAGAGAGAGAGAGAGTGGTCAGATGACGGGATAGAGAGAGTGGTCAGATAACGGGACAGACAGAGAGAGTGGTCAGATGACGGGACAGAGAGAAGTGGTCAGATGACGGGACAGAGTGAGAGAGTGGTCAGATGACAGGACAGAGGGGGAGAGAGAGAGAGTGGTCAGATAACGGGACAGAGAGAGAGAGTGGTCAGATGACGAGACAGAGAGAGAGAGTGGTTAGATGACGGGACAGAGCGAGAGAGTGGTCAGATGACGGGACAGAGTGAGAGAGTGGTCAGATGATAGGACAGAGGGAGAGAGAGAGAGAGTGGTCAGATGACAGGACAGAGAGAGAGAGTGGTCAGATGACGGGACAGAGAGAGAGAGTGGTCAGATGACGGGATAGAGAGAGAGAGTGGTCAGATGACGGGATAGAGAGAGAGTTGTCAGATGAAGGGACAGAGGAGAGAGTGGTCAGATGGCAGGACAGAGGGGAGAGAGAGAGAGTGGTCATATGACAGGACAGAGAGAGAGTGGTCAGATGACGGGATAGAGAGAGTTGTCAGATGACGGGATTGAGAGAGAGTGGTCAGATGACAGGACCGAGGAGGGAGAGAGAGAGAGAGTGGTCAGATGACGGGATAGCGAGAGAGTGGTCAGATGATGGGACAGAGAGAGAGAGTGGTCAGATGACAGGACCGAGGGAGGGAGAGAGAGAGAGGTCAGATGACGGGATAGAGAGAGAGTGGTCAGATCACAGGACCAAGGGAGAGAGAGAGAGAGAGGTCAGATGACGGGATAGAGAGAGAGTGGTCAGATGATGGGACAGAGAGAGAGAGTGGTCAGATGACGGGACAGAGAGAGAGTGGTCAGGTGACGGGACAGAGAGAGAGTGGTCAGATGATGGGACAGAGAGAGAGAGAGTGGTCAGATGACTGGATAGAGAGAGAGAGAGAGATAGAGAGAGTTGTCAGATGACAGGACAGGAGAGAGAGAGTGGTCAGATGACGGGATAGAGAGAGAGAGAAAGAGAGAGAGAGATTGGTCAGATGATGGGATAGAGAGAGAGAGAGAGAGAGTGGTCAGATGACAGGACCGAGGGAGAGAGAGAGAGAGAGTGGTCAGATGACAGGATAGAGAGAGAGAAAAAGAGAGAGAGAGAGAGTGGTCAGATGACAGGATAGAGAGAGAGAAAAAAAAAGAGAGAGAGAGAGTGGTCAGATGACAGGACCGAGGGAGAGAGAGCGAGAGAGTGGTCAGATGACAGGACCGAGGAGAGAGAGAGAGAGTGGTCAGATGACGGGATAGAGAGAAAGAGAGGTCAGATGACGGGACAGAGAGGGAGAAGTGGTCAGATGACTGGATAGAGAGACAGAGAGGTCAGATGACGGGACAGAGAGTGTGGTCAGATGACAGGACAGAGAGAGAGAGTGGTCAGATGACAAGACAGAAAGAGAGGTCAGATAACGGGACAGACAGAGAGAGTGGTCAGATGACGGGACAGAGAGAGAGAGTGGTCAGATGACGGGACAGAGTGAGAGAGTGGTCAGATGACAGGACAGAGGGGGAGAGAGAAAGTGGTCAGATAACGGGACAGAGAGAGAGAGTGGTCAGATGACGGGATAGAGAGAGAGTGGTCAGATGACGGGACAGAGAGAGAGAGGGTCAGATGACGGGACAGAGAGAAGAGTGGTCAGATGACGGGATGAAGACAGGAGAGTTGTCAGATGACAGGACAGAGAGAGAGGGTAAAATGACGGACAGAGAGAGAGAGTGGTCAGATGACGGGATAGAGAGAGTTGTCAGATGAAGGTACAGAGGGAAGAGTGGTCAGATGACAGGACAGAGGGAGAGAGTGGTCAGATGACGGGATAGCGAGAGAGTGGTCAGATGATGGGACAGAGAGAGAGAGTGGTCAGATGACAGGACCGAGGGAGGGAGAGAGAGAGGTCAGATGACGGGGAGAGAGAGTGGTCAGATGATGGGACAGAGAGAGAGTGGTCAGATGACAGGACCGAGAGAGAGTGAGAGAGGTCAGATGACGGGACAGAGAGAGAGAGTGGTCAGGTGACGGGACAGAGAGAGTGGTCAGATGATGGGACAGAGAGAGAGAGAGTGGTCAGATGACTGGATAGAGAGAGAGAGAGAGAGATAGAGAGAGTTGTCAGATGACAGGACAGGAGAGAGAGAGTGGTCAGATGACAGGACAGAGGGAGAGAGAGAGAGTGGTCAGATGACGGGATAGAGAGAGAGAGTGGTCAGATGACAGGACAGAGGGAGAGAGAGAGAGAGTGGTCAGATGACGGGATAGAGAGAGAGAGTGGTCAGCTGATGGGAAAGAGAAAGAGAGTGGTCAGATGATGGGACAGAGAGAGAGTGGTCAGATGATGGGACAGAGAGAGATAGTGGTCAGATGATGGGACAGAGAGAGGGAGTGGTCAGATGATGGGACAGAGAGAGGGAGTGGTCAGATGACAGGACAGAGGGAGAGAGAGAGAGAGTGGTCAGATGACAGGACAGAGGGAGAGAGAGAGAGAGTGGTCAGATGATGGGACAGAGAGAGGGAGTGGTCAGATGATGGGACAGAGAGAGAGTGGTCAGATGATGGGACAGAGGGAGAGAGAGAGAGTGGTCAGATGACGGGATAGAGAGAGAGAGTGGTCAGATGACAGGACAGAGGGAGAGAGAGAGAGTGGTCAGATGACGGGATAGAGAGAGAGTGGTCAGCTGATGGGAAAGAGAAAGAGAGTGGTCAGATGATGGGACAGAGAGAGAGTGGTCAGATGATGGGACAGAGAGAGATAGTGGTCAGATGATGGGACAGAGAGAGGGAGTGGTCAGATGACAGGACAGAGGGAGAGAGAGAGAGAGTGGTCAGATGACAGGACAGAGGGAGAGAGAGAGAGAGTGGTCAGATGATGGGACAGAGAGAGGGAGTGGTCAGATGACGGGATAGAGAGAGAGAAAAAGAGGCCTGGTGTATGTCTCCCCAGCCTGGTGAGTCCTGTGCCTGCTCCCAGAACCAGGCCTCCTATATGTCTCCCCAGTCTGGTGAGTCCTGTGCCTGCTCCCAGAACCAGGCCTCCTATATGTCTCCCCAGCCTGGTGAGTCCTGTGCCTGCTCCCAGAACCAGGCCTCCTATATGTCTCCCCCTAGCCTGGTGAGAGTCCTGTGTCTGCTCCCAGAACCAGGCCTCCATATGTCTCCCCAGCCTGGTGAGCCCTGTGCCTGCTCCCCGAACCAGGCCTCCTGTATGTCTCCCTAGCCTGGTGAGTCCTGTGCCTGCTCCCAGAGCCAGGCCTCCTGCTCCGGCCTGTTTGAGCCTGTAGAGGAAAAAGCTCCCAGAACCGGGCCTCTCCCATATCCCATGCTCCCTGAAAGCCTGGTAGTCCTGTGCCTGCTCCCAGAACCAGGCCTCCTATATGTCTCCCAGCCTGGTGAGTCCTGTGCCTGCTCCAGAACCAGGCCTCCTATATGTCTCCCCAGCCTGAGGTGGCAGGTCCTGGCAGCTCCCAGAACCAGGCCTCCTATATGTCTCCCTAGCCTGGTGAGCCCTGTGGCAGCTCCCAGAACCAGGCCTCCTGTATGTCTCCCCAGCCTGGTGAGTCCTGTGCCTGCTCCCAGAACCAGGCCTCCTATATGTCTCCCTAGCCTGGTGAGTCCTGTGCCTGCTCCCAGAACCAGGCCTCCTATATGTCTCCCCAGCCTGGTGAGTCCTGTGCCTGCTCCCAGAACCAGGCCTCCTATATGTCTCCCTAGCCTGGTGAGCCCTGTGGCAGCTCCCAGAACCAGGCCTCCTATATGTCTCCCTAGCCTGGTGAGTCCTGTGGCAGCTCCCAGAACCAGGCCTCCTGTATGTCTCCCTAGCCTGGTGAGTCATGTGCCTGCTCCCAGAACCAGGCCTCCTATATGTCTCCCTAGCCTGGTGAGTCCTGTGGCAGCTCCCAGAACCAGGCCTCCTGTATGTCTCCCTAGCCTGGTGAGTCCTGTGCCTGCTCCCAGAACCAGGCCTCCTATATGTCTCCCCAGCCTGGTGAGTCCTGTGCCTGCTCCCAGAACCAGGCCTCCTATATGTCTCCCTAGCCTGGTGAGTCCTGTGCCTGCTCCCAGAACCAGGCCTCCTATATGTCTCCCCAGCCTGGTGAGCCCTGTGCCTGCTCCCAGAACCCAGGCCTCCAGTATGTCTCCCCTAGCCTGGTGAGTCCTGTGCCTGCTCCCAGAACCAGGCCTCCTATATGTCTCCCTAGCCTGGTGAGTCCTGTGCCTGCTCCCAGAACCAGGCCTCCTATATGTCTCCCTAGCCTGGTGAGCCCTGTGGCAGCTCCCAGAACCAGGCCTCCTGTATGTCTCCCTAGCCTGGTGAGTCCTGTGCCTGCTCCCAGAACCAGGCCTCCTATATGTCTCCCCAGCCTGGTGAGTCCTGTGCCTGCTCCCAGAACCAGGCCTCCTATATGTCTCCCTAGCCTGGTGAGTCCTGTGCCTGCTCCCAGAACCAGGCCTCCTATATGTCTCCCTAGCCTGGTGAGCCCTGTGGCAGCTCCCAGAACCAGGCCTCCTATATGTCTCCCTAGCCTGGTGAGTCCTGTGGCAGCTCCCAGAACCAGGCCTCCTGTATGTCTCCCTAGCCTGGTGAGTCCTGTGCCTGCTCCCAGAACCAGGCCTCCTATATGTCTCCCTAGCCTGGTGAGTCCTGTGGCTGCTCCCAGAACCAGGCCTCCTGTATGTCTCCCTAGCCTGGTGAGTCCTGTGCCTGCTCCCAGAACCAGGCCTCCT
>NW_027015048.1:0-2500 GCF_036934945.1 Oncorhynchus masou masou
CTGTCTCTCTCTCTCTCTCTCTCTGCCTCTGTCTCTCTCTCTCTGCCTCTGTCTCTCTCTCTCTCTGCCTCTGTCTCTCTCCTCTCTCTCTGCCTCTGTCTCTCTCTCTCTCTCTCTGCCTCTGTCTCTCTCTCTCTCTCTCTCTCTCTGCCTCTGTCTCTCTCCTCTCTCTCTGCCTCTGTCTCTCTCTCCTCTCTCTCTGCCTCTGTCTCTCTCTCTCTCTCTCTCTCTGCCTCTGTCTCTCTCCTCTCTCTCTCTGCCTCTGTCTCTCTCCTCCTCTCTCTCTCTCTCTCTCTCTCTGCCCTCTGTCTCTCTCTCTCTGTCTCTCTCTCTCTCTCTCTCTGCCTCTGTCTCTCTCTCCTCTCTCTCTGCCTCTGTCTCTCTCTCTCTCTCTCTCTCTGCCTCTGTCTCTCTCCTCTCTCTCTCTGCCTCTGTCTCTCTCTCCTCTCTCTCTGCCTCTGTCTCTCTCTCTCTCTCTCTGCCTCTGTCTCTCTCCTCTCTCTCTCTGCCTCTGTCTCTCTCTCTCTCTCTGCCTCTCTCTCTCTCTCTCTCTCTCTCTGCCTCTGTCTCTCTCTCTCTCTCTGCCTCTGTCTCTCTCTCTCTCTCTCTCTGCCTCTGTCTCTCTCTCTCTCTCTGCCTCTGTCTCTCTCTCTCTCTCTCTCTGCCCTCTGTCTCTCTCTCTCTCTCTCTCTGCCTCTGTCTCTCTCTCTCTCTCTCTCTGCCTCTGTCTCTCTCTCTCTCTCTCTCTGCCTCTGTCTCTCTCTCTCTCTCTGCCTCTGTCTCTCTCTCTCTCTCTCTGCCTCTGTCTCTCTCTCTCTCTCTGCCTCTGTCTCTATCTCTCTCTCTCTGCCGCTGTCTCTCCTCTCTCTCTGCCTCTGTCTCTCTCTCTCTCTCTCTCTCGCTCTCTGTCTTTCACCTTGTCTTTGTAGCGTGGGCCTCTCTCCTCCCTCCTGTGTTTCCTTCTCTCCGTATTCCTCACTCTGTCGCTGTATTTACAGCCTGCCTCATGTTCTCTCTCTCTGCCTCTGTCTCTCTCTCTCTCTGCCTCTGTCTCTCTCCTCTCTCTCTGCCTCTGTCTCTCTCTCTCTCTCTCTGCCGCTGTCTCTCTCTCTCCTCTCTCTCTGCCTCTGTCTCTCTCTCTCTCTCTCTCTCTGCCTCTGTCTCTCTCTCTCTCTCTGCCTCTGTCTCTCTCTCCTCTCTCTCTGCCTCTGTCTCTCTCTCTCTCTCTCTCTGCCTCTGTCTCTCTCCTCTCTCTCTGCCTCTGTCTCTCTCCTCTCTCTGCCTCTGTCTCTCTCTCTCTCTCTCTCTGCCTCTGTCTCTCTCCTCTCTCTCTGCCTCTGTCTCTCTCTCTCTCTCTCTCTGCCTCTGTCTCTCTCTCTCTCTCTCTGCCTCTGTCTCTCTCTCCTCTCTCTCTGCCTCTGTCTCTCTCTCTCTCTCTCTCTCGCTGCCTCTGTCTCTCTCCTTCTCTCTCTGCCTCTGTCTCTCTCTCCTCTCTCTGCCTCTGTCTCTTCTCTCTCTCTCTCTGTATTCTCTCACTCTCTCTGCCTCTGTCTCTCTTTCTCTCTCTCTGCCTCTGTCTCTCTCTCTCTCTCTCTCGGCCTCTGTCTCCTCTCTCTCTGCCTCTGTCTCTCTCCTCTCTCTGCCTCTGTCTCCGCTGTCTCTCTGCCTCTCTCTGCTCTCTGTCTCTGCCTCTGCTCTCTCTCCTCTGTCTCTCTGCCTCTGTCTCTCTCCTCTCTCTCTGCCTCTGTCTCTCTCTCTCTGCCTCTGTCTCTCTCTCTCTCTCTCTGCCTCTGTCTCTCCTCTCTCTGCCTCTGTCTCTCTCTGTCTCTCTCTGCCTCTGTCTCTCTCTCTCTCTCTCTGCCTCTGTCTCTCTCTCTCTCTCTCTGCCTCTGTCTCTCTCTCTCTCTCTCTGCCTCTGTCTCTCTCTCTCTCTGCCGCTGTCTCTCCTCTCTCTCTGCCTCTGTCTCTCTCTCTCTCTGCCTCTGTCTCTCTCTCTCTCTCTCTCTGCCTCTGTCTCTCTCTCTCTCTCTCTCTGCCTCTGTCTCTCTCTCTCTCTCTCTGCCTCTGTCTCTCTCTCTCTCTCTCTCTGCCTCTGTCTCCTCTCTGTCTCTCTCTGTCACTCTGTTCTCTCTCTCTCTCTCTCTCTCTGCCGCTGTCTCTCCTCTCTCTCTGCCTCTGTCTCTCTCTCTCTCTCTGCCTCTGTCTCTCTCTCTCTCTCTCTGCCTCTGTCTCTATCTCTCTCTCTCTGCCGCTGTCTCTCCTCTCTCTCTGCCTCTGTCTCTCTCTCTCTCTCTCTCTCGCTCTCTGTCTTTCACCTTGTCTTTGTAGCGTGGGCCTCTCTCCTCCCTCCTGTGTTTCCTTCTCTCCGTATTCCTCACTCTGTCACTGTATTTACAGCCTGCCTCTGTCTCTCTCTCTCTGTCTCTCTCTCTCTCTCTCTGCTCTCTGTCGCTGTCTCTCTCCTCTCTCTCTGCCGCTCTCTCTGCCTCTCTCTGTCTCT
>NW_027015048.1:10000-12243 GCF_036934945.1 Oncorhynchus masou masou
GTCTCTCTCTCTCTCTCTCTCTGCTTCTGTCTCTATCTCTCTCTCTCTGCCGCTGTCTCTCCTCTCTCTCTGCCTCTGTCTCTCTCTCTCGCTCTCTGTCTTTCACCTTGTCTTTGTAGCGTGGGCCTCTCTCCTCCCTCCTGTGTTTCCTTCTCTCCGTATTCCTCACTCTGTCGCTGTATTTACAGCCTGCCTCATGTTCTCTCTCTCTGCCGCTGTCTCTCTCTCTCTCTCTGCCGCTGTCTCTCTCCTCTCTCTCTGCCGCTGTCTCTCTCCTCTCTCTCTGCCTCTGTCTCTCTCCTCTCTCTCTGCCTCTGTCTCTCTCTGTCTCTCTGCCTCTCTCTGTCTCTCTCTCTCTCTGCCTCTGTCTCTCTCTCTCTCTCTCTGCCTCTGTCTCTCCTCTCTCTCTGCCTCTGTCTCTCTCTCTCTCTCTCTCTGCTCTCTCTCTCTCTCTCTCTCTGCCTCTGTCTCTCTCTCTCTCTCTCTGCCCGCTGTCTCTCTCTCTCTGCTCTCTGCTCTCTCTCTCTCTGCCTCTGTCTCTCTCTCTGCCGCTGTCTCTCTCTCTCTCTCTCTCTCTCTCTGCTCTGCCTCTGTCTCTCTGCCTCTCTCTCTCTGCCTCTGTCTCTCTCTCTCTCTCTCTGCCTCTGTCTCTCCTCTCTCTCTGCCTCTGTCTCTCTCTCTCTCTCTCTGCCTCTGTCTCTCTCTCTCTCTCTCTCTGCCGCTGTCTCTCTCTCTCTCTCTCTCTCTCTGCCGCTGTCTCTCTCTCTCTCTCTGCCGCTGTCTCTCTCTCTGCCTCTGTCTCTCTGCCGCTGTCTCTCTCTCTCTCTGCCACTGTCTCTCTCTCTCTCTCTCTCTCTCTCTCTCTGCCGCTGTCTCTCTCTCTCTCTCTGCCGCTGTCTCTCTCTCTCTCTCTGCCTCTCTCTCTCTCTCTCTCTCTCTGCCGCTGTCTCTCTCTCTCTCTCTCTCTGCCGCTGTCTCTCTCTCTCTCTCTGCCTCTGTCTCTCTCTCTCTGCCTCTCTCTGCCGCTGTCTCTCTCTCTCTCTCTCTCTGCCTCTGTCTCTGCCTCTGTCTCTCTCTCTCTCTCTGCCTCTGTCTCTCTCTCTCTCTCTGCCGCTGTCTCTCTCTCTCTGCCTCTCTCTCTGCCTCTCTCTCTCTCTGTCTCTCTCTCTCTGCTCTCTGTCTCTCTCTGCCTCTGTCTCTCTCTCTCTCTGCCTCTGTCTCTCTCTCTCTCTCTCTCTCTGCCTCTGTCTCTCTCCTCTCTCTCTGCCTCTGTCTCTCTCTCTCTCTCTGCCGCTGTCTCTCTCTCTCCTCTCTCTCTGCCTCTGTCTCTCTCTCTCTCTCTCTCTCTCTCTGCTCTGTCTCTGTCTCTCTCTCTCTCTCTCTCTGCCCTGTCTCTCTCTCCTCTCTGTCTGCCTCTGTCTCTCTCCTCTCTCTCTGCCTCTGCCTCTGTCTCTATCTCTGTCTCTCTGCCTCTGTCTCTCTCTCCTCTCTCTCTGCCTCTGTCTCTCTCTCTCTCTCTCTCTGCCTCTGTCTCTCTGTCTCTCTCACTCTCTCTCTCTGCCTCTGTCTGCCTCTGTCTCTCTATCTCTGCCTCTCTCTCTCTCTCTGCCTCTGTCTCTCTGCCTCTCTCACTCTGCCTCTGCCTCTCTCTCTCTCTCTCTGCCTCTGTCTCTCTCTCTCTCTCTCTGCCTCTGTCTCTCTCTCTCTCTGCCTCTGTCCTCTGTCTCTCTCTCTCTCTGCCTCTGTCTCTCTCTCTCTCTCTCTGCCTCTGTCTCTCTCTCTCTGCCTCTCTCTCTCTCTCTCTGCCTCTGTCTCTCTCCTCTCTCTCTGCCTCTGTCTCTCTCTCTGTCTCTCTGCCTCTGTCTCTCTCTCTCTCTCTCTGCCTCTGTCTCTCTCTCTCTCTGCCTCTGTCTCTCCTCTCTTTCTGCCTCTGTCTCTCTCTCTCTCTCTGCCTCTGTCTCTCTCTCTCTCTCTGCCTCTGTCTCTCCTCTCTTTCTGCCTCTGTCTCTCTCTCTCTCTCTCTGCCTCTGTCTCTCTCTCTCTCTCTCTCTGCCTCTGTCTCTCTCTCTCTCTCTCTGCCTCTGTCTCTCTCTCTCTCTCTCTCTGTCTCTCTCTCTCTCTCTCTGCCGCTGTCTCTCTCTCTCTCTGCCTCTGTCTCTCTCTCTCTCTCTCTGCCTCTGTCTCTCTCTCTCTCTCTGCCTCTGTCTCTCTCTCTCTGCTTCTGTCTCTCTCTCTCTCTCTCT
>NW_027015049.1:0-12241 GCF_036934945.1 Oncorhynchus masou masou
GTAGTATCACATTTTCATTTCACTTCATTACAGTACAACGGTTTGATTTGTTTGATCGTAGCTAGCTAGCTACATAGCCGTCTTTGTATCTAAGACAATTGTGTAGTCTGGAGCGATTTTCTAGGTTAGCTAGCCAGCTATTGTCGTTCTTTTAACGTAACGTTACGTAATCAACACTGCTAGCTAGCCAGCTAGCCCCGAATAGCAGCACTGTAGAAACTATTACACTCGACGGAACGACTTGATTAGTGTAGTGTCAACAACGTAGCCACTGCCAGCTAGCCTACCCCAGCAGTACTGTATCATTTCAATCTTTTTAGTCAATAAGATTCTTGCTACGTAAGCTTAACGTTCTGAACATTCGATAAGTGTAGTCCACTTGTCATTCCAATCTCCTTTGCATTAGCGTAGCCTCTTCTGTAGCCTGTCAACTATGTGTCTATCTATCCCTGTTCTCTCCTCTCTGCACAGACCATACAAACGCTCCACACCGCGTGGCCGCGGCCACCCTAATCTGGTGGTCCCAGCGCGCACGACCCACGTGGAGTTCCAGGTCTCCGGTAGCCTCTGGAACTGCCGATCTGCGGCCAACAAGGCAGAGTTCATCTCAGCCTATGCCTCCCTCCAGTCCCTCGACTTCTTGGCACTGGACGGAAACATGGATCACCACAGACAACACTGCTACTCCTACTGCTCTCTCTTCGTCCGCCCACGTGTTCTCGCACACCCCGAGAGCTTCTGGTCAGCGGGGTGGTGGCACCGGGATCCTCATGTCTCCCAAAGTGGTCGACTCTCTCTTTCTCCTGCCCATCTGTCTGTAACTCCTTCTTTAGATTCTGTGCTCTCCCCAGTTACCAACTACTAAAACCATATCCTTATCATTGTCGCCCTCCAGGTTCCACTCAAGGGGAAAAAAATACCAACCTCCCTCGGACCTGGCATCTTCACTCCTCCTCCTCCCACATTTTCCTCCTCTCATCTGCTGTCCAGCCACTTTCTTCCACTCTAAATTCCAAGAATCGCCTCTAACCCTAGGGAAGCTCTTTGCCACCTTCTCCTCCCTCCTGAATCCTCCTCCCTCCCCCTCCTCCCTCTCTGCAGATGACTTCGTCAACCATTTTGAAAAGAAGGTCGACGACATCCGATCCTCGTTTGCTAAGTCAAACGTACACCTCGCTGGTTCTGCTCACACTGCCCTACCCTGTGCCTGACCTCTTTCCCCTCTCTCTCCAGATGAAATCTCCCTTTCTTAGACGGCCGGCACGCCCAACAACCTGCCCGCTTGACCCTATCCCCTCCTCTCTTCTCCAGACCATTTCCGGAGACCTTCTCCCTTACCTCACCTCGCTCATCAACTCATCCCTGACCGCTGGCTACGTCCCTTCCGTCTTCAAGAGAGCGAGAGTTGCACCCCTTCTGAAAAAACCTACACTCAATCCCTCCGATGTCAACAACTACAGACCAGTATCCCTTCTTTCTTTTCTCTCCAAAACTCTTGAACGTGCCGTCCTTGGCCAGCTCTCCCGCTATCTCTCTCAGAATGACCTTCTTGATCCAAATCAGTCAGGTTTCAAGACTAGTCATTCAACTGAGACTGCTCTTCTCTGTATCACGGAGGCGCTCCGCACTGCTAAAGCTAACTCTCTCTCCTCTGCTCTCATCCTTCTAGACCTATCGGCTGCCTTCGACACTGTGAACCATCAGATCCTCCTCTCCACCCTCTCCGAGTTGGGCATCTCCGGTGCGGCCCACGCTTGGATTGCGTCCTACCTGACAGGTCGTCCTACCAGGTGGCGTGCGAGAATCTGTCTCTCGTCACGCGCTCACCACTGGTGGGCCCCCAGGGCTCTGTTCTAGGCCCCTCCTATTCTCGCTATACACCCAAGTCACTTACTCTTGGCTCTGTCATAACCTCACATGGTCTCTCCTATCATTTCTATGCAGACGACACACACCACCTTCCTTTCCCCTTTCTGATGACCAGGTGGCGAATCGACTTCTGCATGTCTGGCAGACATATCAGTGTGATGACGGATCACCACCTCAAGCTGAACCTCTCGGCAAGACGGAGATGCTCTTCCTCCCGGGGAAGCAACTGCTCCGCTCCATGATCTCGCCATCACGGTTGACAACTCCATTGCTCTCCTCCCAGAGCGCTAAGAACCTTGGCGCATCCTGGACAACACCCTGTCGTTCTCAACTAACATCAAGGCGGGCCCGGTTCCCAGGTTCATGCTCTACAACATCCGCAGAGTACGCCCTGCCTCACACAGGAAGTGGCGCAGGTCCTAATCCAGGCACTTGTCATCTCCCGTCTGGATTACTGCAACTCGCTGTTGGCTGGGCTCCTGCCTGTGCCATTAAACCCCTACAACTCATCCAGAATCGCCCAGCCCGTCTGGTGTTCAACCTTCCCAAGTTCTCTCACGTCATTCCCGCCTCCTCCACTCTCTCCACTGGCTTCCAGTTGAAGCCGCATCCGCTACAAGACCATGGTGCTCGCCTACGGAGCTGTGAGGGGAACGCACCGCAGTACCTCCAGAGCTCTGATCAGGCCCTACACCCAAAACAAGGGCACTGCGTCATCCACCTCTGGCCTGCTCGCTCCCTACCACTGAGGAAGTACAGTTCCCGCTCAGCCCAGTCAAAACTGCTCTGCTGCTCTGGCCCCCAATGGTGGAACAAACTCCCTACGACGCCAGGACAGCGGAGTCAATCACCACCTTCCAGAGACACTGAAACTCCACCTCTAAGGAATACCTAGGATAGGATAAAGCAATCCTTCTCACCCCCCCCTTAAATGATTTAGATGCACTATTGTAAAGTGGCTGTTCCACTGATGTCAGAAGGTGAATTCACCAATTTGTAAGTCGCTCTGGATAAGAGCGTCTGCTAAATGACTTAAATGTAAATGTTAAATGTATTTGGGAAGCACACCATGCCACTTCTTTCTGGAGTTAATACTGGTTCTGGTCATTACAGAGTGGCCGTGTGAAACCACTTTCATGTTATCTATTAAAAGAGTATAAATTACTGGTTAAAAAGACCCAGGGAAAGATTAAATCTGAGGCAATGAAGGCAGTATAATCTCCATTTGTCCTCTTTGAACATTTGATATAATATGCATCGTCCATACCACGTCGTCCATTACTTCCAGATAATGTACAGGGCGTCAGCGGGCATCCCTTACATACCAGTTGTGTCACGACAGTGATATAACATACATATCATTGGTATTCCTTGTTTATGACAAAACTCAAGGAACCACCCAGCTGGCACATTTGGTTCCTTGGAAGTTGTCGGAGTGTACCTTTTTGGTTTCCCATTGGGTCTGGAAACAAAGCTATAAGTTTCTTGACCAGTAAAACTGAAAGGAAGTTAACATTTTGCCTGTTCTGGGAACGTTCATTTTTAGGTTGCAGGGAGGTTCTGGGAACGTTTTACTCTGGTTGCCTCACAGTTTTCCTGGGGGGGTTTATTAAGGTTTTGAGAACAGAAATTATAGGGTATTTGGAGGTAATTAAATAACATTCTGAGAACACGTTTCAATAAGACTTTTAATAATACTGCTAGCTTATTTTGGATGAACTGTTTTGAACTACAAGCACTAAATTGCTTAGACATTAATCATGTAAACACATTTATTTCAATTAGAATTTTGCATCAGTGAGATGTGAATATATGACCTTCTGTTCGCTATCCTTGGATTATGTCCACTGCACTACAAGAATGGAGTTAGCATGCTATGTTTGTTTTTCACTTGTACAAAGCTGTGTATTTTAGTCTACTTAAACACCCATTTCAAAGAAACCAGCACTCATTATGATCAGGTGTGAACACACTTAACAAGATAGAGGATAGAGAGAATTTTGTTGACGCTGAGAACAGAATGTACAAAACATTAGGAACACCTTACTAGTATTGAGTTGCACCCACCTTTGCCTCAATTTGTCACGGCATGGACTTTATTTCCCTTTCTACAAGGTATCGAAAGCGTTCCACAGGGATGCTGGTCCATGTTGAGTACAATGCTTTCCACAGTTGTGTCATGTTGGCTGGATCTCCTTTGGGTGGTGAACCATTCTTGATACAATGAGGGAACTGTGGAGTGTGAAAAATCCAGCAACGTTGCAGTTCTTCACACAAACCAGATCCACACTCTCACCAGATCCACGCTCTCACCAGATCCACGCTCTCACCAGATCATGTCTCACCAGATCATGTCTCACCAGATCCACGCTCTCACCAGATCATGTCTCACCAGATCATGTCTCACCAGATCATGTCTCACCAGATCCACACTCTCACCAGATCATGTTTCACCAGATCATGTCTCACCAGATCCACGCTCTCACCAGATCATGTCTCACCAGATCATGTCTCACCAGATCCACGCTCTCACCAGATCGTGTCTCACCAGATCCACGCTCTCACCAGATCGTGTCTCACCAGATCCACGCTCTCACCAGATCGTGTCTCACCAGATCCACGCTTTCACCAGATCGTGTCTCACCAGATCCACGCTCTCACCAGATCATGTCTCACCAGATCCACGCTCTCACCAGATCGTGTCTCACCAGATCGTGTCTCACCAGATCCACGCTCTCACCAGCGCGTGTCTCACCAGATCCACGCTATCACCAGATCTAAGATACATGGTTCTCAGATCGTTATGTGCTTGCTGAGCAGGGAAGGATTTCGGACCAGAAAAATGAGGGGTTAGGGGACATGTTGCATTT
The DNA here is from genome assembly GCF_036934945.1 of Oncorhynchus masou masou. Taxonomy (NCBI): domain Eukaryota; kingdom Metazoa; phylum Chordata; class Actinopteri; order Salmoniformes; family Salmonidae; genus Oncorhynchus; species Oncorhynchus masou. The sequence goes on from NW_027015049.1 coordinate 4,740, forward strand.
AACAAGTATAGCATGACATATTACAGCTCCATGATCTATTATAAAACATAGCTGCATTAGCATAGATAAGGCAATTGCAAATGTGGTAGAATGTTAAATAGCAAATCTTTATTTCTTTAAATGGCAATAGCAGAGAAAACACTGCTGTCACCATCATAACTATATCATAACCTGACAGCACCATGTCACCATCATAACCTCTAACTTCAACCACACGTCATGTCCCCTAACAGCAATAAGGAAACCTACCACTAAAACAGACACAAATATCCCCTGGAGGAATCACATCCCAGTCTTTGGATTCATTAATTAGTATACCGATTTCACCTAATTCAAACAGACATCGATAATTAGTACACAAATGCAACGTCTAGGCAATGTTTAGAGCCATTCTCTTGTTCTCTCTCTAATGCCTTATGCACTTGTCTGGACACCGTGAAATGTTCAGTGTGTGGGTGTCTATATATCTGTCCTGTGGTGTTATCTCAGTCTGGCCCTCACAACACTCACCTCCCTATTGCCTCGTCCCTCAGCCCACTGTCTACCAACCTCCATTAACACATCTATCTTCCTCTCCTCTCGTCCACTGATCTCTCTCTCTTTCTCTGTTCCTCTTCCTTTCTGTTTCTCTGTTGACCAACTTGTCTTGTTTTGTCATCCTTTAACCGTCATGCTTTGTGAGGTTTTGCATCTCGGTCATGTTTCATTTTTCTCTGGTCCTCCATTCCCCTGGCTCACTGTATGATGGACTATCTTTCCTTTATTATGTCCCTCTGACAGCCCACAGAGCAACACAGTGTTAGAAAGGATGGACAAAAACCCTTTCAAACTTACACAACAGCCCCTCTCAACAAGCCTGTTAATACGCTGACATGGTCTGTTGAGTTTGACTTACACAGAATGTGGGATCAGTGTTCAGGAATCAGTGTTCTTTTGTTAGAGGGCCCGCCTTGAGATTGGAAGGTTGGGGGTTCAATCCCGTGTTGAGTCATACCAAAGTGGGACCCGGTGCCTCTCTGGTTGGCACTCAGCATCAACGAGATGGATTGTGGGTAAGGCTCAATGGGCCATTCTGGCTTAGACAAGGCTTACTTTCTAATGATTAGTCAGCAATGTACTTAGCATATATATATCAGAATGCACCTTGTTTGGGAGAAGGACATAAGGGCTCATAATGCTTATAAAGCATTATTATACTTGTCAGATTTATGTAAAGTGTTACCAATGGCACAGTAAAGTAGCGTGATTGAGTGACATGAAGTTAGTTGAGACTGCAGATCATACTCTGTGCCTGTCGTGTCGTGTCTTGGAGATATGTGTCGGTCGTCTGGGGGAGCTGACAGAGATTGAGTGGTCTATGCTCCAGCACTCACACCGTGGCTGCCTAGACATGAAGCCTGACAGATAGATACAAGGTCATTTAGGCCACTGACGCCAGACGGTCAGTATGTCTATGGAGTTGAGATATAAATCTTACATACTCACTCCTCTTTTTAAGACTGTAATTGTGTAGCTTTCCGTCAGAGCATGACATCACCTGGGTTGGTTAGTGCTGCCCGACTATCTGACAGGTCCTTGTACAGACTGCACTGGATAAACAGACGGATTTTGGACGAACTCTCTGACCTCTTCCTCGATCACAACCATATTGTCTGTTATTCTTTAGCAGAGGACGCAGAGCTGATCACACACCCTGTTATTGGTCCTCAGAGGACGAGAGCTGATCACACTCTGTTATTGGTCCTCAGAGGACGAGCTGATCACACACCCTGTTATTGGTCCTCAGAGGACGCAGAGCTGATCACACACCCTGTTATTGGTCCTCAGAGGACGCAGAGCTGATCACACACCCTGTTATTGGTCCTCAGAGGACACAGAGCTGATCACACACCCTGTTATTGGTCCTCAGAGGACACAGAGCTGATCACACACCCATGTTATTGGTCCTCAGAGGACGAGAGCTGGTCACACACCCTGTTATTGGTCCTCAGAGGACGCAGCTGATCACACATCCTGTTATTGGTCCTCAGAGGACGCAGAGCTGATCACACATCCTGTTATTGGTCCTCAGAGGACGCAGAGCTGATCACACATCCTGTTATTGGTCCTCAGAGGACGCAGAGCTGATCACACACCCTGTTATTGGTCATCAGAGGACGCAGAGCTGATCACACATCCTGTTATTGGTCATCAGAGTACGCAGAGCTGATCACACACCCTGTTATTGGTCATCAGAGGACGAGGAGCTGATCACACACCCTGTTATTGGTCCTCAGAGGACGCAGAGCTGATCACACACCCTGTTATTGGTCCTCAGAGGACACAGAGCTGATCACACACCCTGTTATTGGTCCTCAGAGGACACAGAGCTGATCACACACTCCTGTTATTATTGGTCCTCAGGAGGACGGAGCTGATCACACACCCTGTTATTGGTCCTCAGAGGACGCAGAGCTGATCACACACCCTGTTATTGGTCCTCAGAGGACGAGAGCTGATCACACACCCTGTTATTGGTCCTCAGAGGACGCAGAGCTGATCACACACCTGTTATTGGTCATCAGAGAGCTGTTGTTGCTGTGGATGTGGCTCTCAGACTCCAGTAATGAAGTAGAAGGCTGATTGGCTAGTGTAGAATAGATGAGGGTTCATAGGGGACAATGGGTAGTCTACAGCAGTGGTCACCATCCTTTTCTGAGTGAAGATCACTTTCAGTCAAAAAGCAAGCTGAAATCTACCGGCTCAGAATTGAAACATGACATAAAATGACATGAACCTAATAAAAACGGTTCTGTAGGAGGTTTGGGCAGTAGGCCTAATACATGATCACAGCATATTAACTATATAATTGGCCTGACAATATTGTTCTTCTCAAACCATATTAGATTTAAAAGCTACAGCTTTATTACAAAATAGGTCAATTGGTGTAGCACTTGTGAGGCACAGCTGAGCATAAATTGAAATAATTTGCATTCTTAATTTACTGGACTTGATGCTACCTGCATCGGATGGTCATGATGCTTTCAAGACAACTGGGAACTTGAAGAAAATAAACTAGGGTCAAATCGTGACATCAGTGATCTTCAGGTCAGAAGGTCGGAGCTCTAGAAAGATGCCAAACTTTCCAACTTGGTATTCCAAGTTGGATGACCTATCATGAGGTAGGACAATTCTGTGGATATATTGAAGCAACATCTCAAGACATCAGTCAGGGAAGTTAAAGCTTGGTCGCATATGGGTTTCCAAATGGACAGTGACCCCAAGCATACTTCCAAAGTTGTGGCAAAATGGCTTAAGACAACAAAGTCAAGGTATTGGAGGTCCATCACAGAGCCTGACCTCAATCCATGAAAATATGTGGGCAGAACAGAAAAGCGTGTGCAAGGAAGGAGGCCTACAAACCTGACTCAGTTACACCAGCTCTGTCAGGAGGAATGGGCCAAAATTCACCCAACTTATTGTGGGAATCTTGTAGAAGGCTACCCGAAACGTTGGACCAAAGTTAAACAATATAAAGGCAATGCTACCAAATACTAATGTGATGTACTAATGTGTTAGGTGTGTAAACTTCTGACCCACTGGGAATGTGATGAGCCAAATAATTCTCTCTACAATTATTCTGACATTTTCACATTCTTAAAATTAAGTGGTGATCCTAACTTCGACCTAAAACAGGGAATTTGTCAGAAATTGTGAAAAACTGGAGTTCAAATGAATTTGGCTCCAAGGTTTATGTAAACTTCCGATTTCTAACTGAACATGACAAAATGCTAATAATAATAAAAAGCATGAGGCTATTAGCTAGCCTACATCAGCTACTCATTCATTCACATTGTAGCTGCAGCGCAGTGGAAGAAGGGAGAGGCGCGTTTTATATTTTGTAATAGTGTTGAGATAAAAACAGTTTTGACAGTGCTGAATAAAAGCTTGGAGCATGCAGACTCACTCAAACCTAGTCTCTCTCAGGTCATGATTTTAAAAGTTATTAAATCTCCCGTGGGCTAGTATCAAACTAATGAAATGTTTGGCGATCGATCTAGGTCTGCCTTGAAGATCCAACCAGTGGATGGCGATCTGACCGGTTGGTGACCACTGGTCTACAGGGATGGAAGTCAGGCAGCCAGGCAGTCAGGTCTAGAAACGGCAGCAGTATCTCCCCAGCGGCTGTTGAGCCTGCTGCATATGATGTAAATGCCCTGGCGCTAATGGCAGAGCTCAATGTGCATGGTATTGAGTGTCTACCATGTGTCCCAAATGGCACCCTATTTCCTTTATAGTGCACACTTTTGGCCAGGGCCTATAGTGCACTAATAGGAGATATTTGGGATGCATCCACTATGTCCAACCAGTCTGCAGCACTCCTTCCATTTGCATGCCAGGTAGGGGAGCTCAGTCTGTGTCGACCATAGGCAGTGGATCTTTAGCTTGTTTCTTAACACATTTAGTTGGGTTTACTCGATGTGGACACGGACACACAAACGCGTGAAATCCGTTACTATTACAAAGCAGGAGAGGTTTTGCCCATTGTACAGCTAACTCTTATGATGGTTTCCACACATGACCATTTGCTCTGTCTGTCTGTCTGTCTGTCTGTCTGTCTGTCCTGTCTGTCTGTCTGTCTGTGTGTGTGTGTGTGTCTGTGTGTGTGTGTAGTGTGACAGGTGGGAGGCCGAGTGCCATCGCCCAGGATGCGGACCAGAACCATGACTGTGCGTCTAACAGTGTGATCCATGCATCTATGACGTACTGGGGGCCAGAGTTGTGCCATTACCAGCTGGAGCGGAGGGAAGGTCCATGGAGGAAACACCTTACAAATACAGCACATTCTCTGGGTTCCTCATCTACCCTGACTGACTGACTGAATTGACTCAACTGGACTGACCAGCCTTCTACATACTAAAAAAGACCAAGAGAGGCTGTGGGTTGGCTGCAGAGCTGAAGGCCCAGCACAGACGGATGCAGATGACACACGCGCACACACGCACACACACACACACACACACACACACACACACACACACACATACACACATACGCACATATACACACATATCACACACACACACACACACACACACACACACACACACACACACACACACACACACACACACACACACACACACACACACATACACATACATACATAAAAAACGTGCATACATGCCAGTGCCCGTCTAAAGATTGGACACCACCTTTCCTCATTCAAGGGTTTTCTGTGTACCCTATCTTTTCTAAGTTGTAGAATAATAAAATGAGACATAAGAATTATGAAATAACTCATATGGAATCATGTAGTAACCTAAAAGGTGTTAAACAAATGAACATATATTTATATTTTAAAATTTCTTCAAAGTAGCCACCCTTTGCTGCCTTGATTACAGCTTTGCACCTCTTGCTTCACTTGGAATGCTTTCTAGCCGTCTTGAAGAAGCTCCCACATATGCTACAGAGCACTTTGATGGCTGCACTTTTCCTGCCACTCCTGCGGTCAATTCATCCCAAGCCATCTCAAGTCGGTTGGGGTAGGGTAATTGTGGAGGCCAGGTCATCTGATGCAGCACTCCATCACTCTCCTTCTTGGTCAAATAGCTCTTACACAGCCTGGAGGTGTGTTGGGTCATTGTCCTGTTGAAAAACAAATGACAGTCCAACTAAGAGCAAACCAGATGTGATGGCGTATCACTACAGAATGCTGTGGTAGCCATGCTGGTTAAGTGTGCCTTGAATTCTAAATACATCACAGACAGTTTCACCAGAAAAGCACTCCCACACCATCACACCTCCTCCTCCATGCTTCACGGTGGGAACCACACTTTGAGAGATCATCTGTTCACCTACTCTGCGTCTCACAAAATTTGGACTCATTAGACCAAAGGACTACTGGTCTAATGTCCATTGCTCATGTTTCTTGCTCAAGCAAGTCTCTTCTTCTTATTGGTGTTCTTTAGTAGTGGATCTTTGCAGTAATTCGACCATGAAGACCTGATTCACTGAGCCTCCTCTGAACAATTGATGTTGAGATGTGTCTGTTACTTGAACTCTGTGAAGCATTTATTTGGACTGCAATTTCTGAGGCTGGTAACTCTAATTAACTTATCCTCTGCAGTAGAGGTAACTACTCTAGGTCTTCCTTTCCTATAGGCGGTCCCTCATGAGAGACAGTTTGATCATAGTGCTTGATGGTTTTGTGACTGCAATTGAAGAAACGTTCAAAGTTTTGAAATGTTCCGGATTGACAGCCTTCATGTCTTAAAGTAATGATGGACTGTTGTAATGATGGACACCTGGTATTCAAATGCATTCCGGTGACTACCTAATGAAGCTGGTTGAGAGAATGCCAAGAGTGTGCAAAAGCTGTCATCAAGGCAAAGGGTGGCTACTTTGAAGAATCTCAAATCTAAAATATATTTTGATTTGTTTTATACTTTTAGTTTACTACATGATTCCATATGTGATATTTCATAGTTATGATATCTTCACTACAATGTGAAAATAGTAAAAATAAAGAAAATTGAATGTGTATGTGTGTCCAAACTTTTGATTGGTACTGTATGTACATACATTCATGCAGTACATGCATACACACACTAAACACTCTCCTGTACAACTGCTCTCTCTTTCTCACACACACACACACACACACACACACACACACACACACACACACACACACACACACACACACACACACACACACACACACACACACACACACACACACACACACACACACACACACACACACGAAATGACAGCACACTGAAAGGACATGGACTGACTGAGTGTGGCTTTTCAAATGAAAGAGTGTTTTATGAACACATGAATTGTGTTATTGAGCCAATCATGACCAAGTGCATTTACTGACCCCTCATGTGTGTGGAAATATGGACATCAGAACATGTACAGAATAGGTGTGCAAAAGGTTGCATTAAAATATACAGCATATTCAATGTCACGTCTACTTACATTGTTGTACATACAGTTTAACTAAGAGAATCAGTCCTACCCATTGAGCATTCTGAGTGTGACCAAAGGTTGTGAATGTGTGAATCAAGACTGGGTTAGCCTACTGAGTTAAAGCCAAGGCATTAGCTCTGGGAGCCAACACAAATTTCCAGAGTTCAATTTCCGCTACATTTCAGCCCCCTTCTGACCCAGTCGACAGTTCAGTAGTTCACACTGTTAAGTCACTGTGATATGTCCCAATAACACCATCCAACTGTTTCAAAATAAAAGCTCCCTGCTGTTTCAAAATAAAAGTCCCCTGCTTTTTCAAAATAAAATACTCCTTTATAATCCCTGTTCATAATTTAGGCCAGAAGAGTCTTACTCTACTACATGGAGACAGTTTTGTTTTTTATGATTAATTGTTGCTTGATTTTCAGCTATAAAAAAGCAAGGAAGGACATAAATAAAACTGAAAACACAGATAACAAATAAACATGAAGAGAGAATTCAAAATAAACCACATATGGTCACAGATGGTTGACCTTCTTTAA
>NW_027015050.1:0-12238 GCF_036934945.1 Oncorhynchus masou masou
GAAGGACAGTTTTATTGCTTCTTTAATGAGAACAACAGTTTTCAGCTGTGCTAACATAATTTCAAAAGGGTTTTCTAATGAGCAAATTGCAGTTTAACATGATAAACTTGGATTAGCTAACACAACATGCCATCGGAGCACAGGAGTGATGGTTGCTGATAATGGGCCTCTGTACGCCTATGTAGATATTCCATAATAAATCTGCCATTTCCAGCTCCAATAGTCATGTACAACAATAACAATGTCTACACTGTATTTCTGATCAATTTGATGTTATTTTAATGGACAAAAAAAAGATTTTCTTTCAAAAACAAGTGACCCCAAACTTTTGAACGGTAGTGTATGTATAGAGACTGTTTTGTGCCAAAATATAAGGGGTTAAATACGTAAAAAAAAAAAAAAGCAAAAAATCATTCCTGATCTTTCTTATGACTCATTCAAATTTCAGGGGGGACTTTCTGTTGTTCAATGTTGTGAATCTGTTTTTCAATGTGTTTGTATATTTGATATGTTTTATACTTCAAGGGGTCTTGGAAATCACAATCAAATACCTTAACTCTTGAGTGTTGGGGGCAGTATTTTGATGTTTGGATGAAAAACGTACTCAAACGAAACTGCCTATTTCTCTGGCCCAGAATCTAGAATATGCATATAATTGTCAGATTAGGATAGAAAACATCCTAAGGTTTCCAAAACTGTCAAAATATTGTCTGCGAGAAAACAGAACTGATATTGCAGGCGAAAACCTGAGGAAAATCCAACCAGGAAGTGCTGTTTTTCCTGAAACCTCTTTGTTTCATTGCATGCCTTCCCTCCATTTAAAGGGATATCAACCAGATTCCTTTTCCTATGGCTTCCACGTGGTGTGAACAGTCTTTAGACGTAGTTTCAGTCTTTTATTCTGAAAAAATTAGCGAGAAAGATCACATCACGTCAGTGGATGGCTGGGTGCCAGCAGAGTTTTGCATGCGCGAGCAGCTTGGAGCAGAGATTTTCTCTCTCACTCCTATTGAAAAAGCTACAGTCCGGTTGTCACGCCTTGGTCTTAGTATTGTGTGTTTTAGTTTATTAGTTAGTCAGACCAGGGTGTGACATGGGGTTATGTATTGTTTTTTCGTATTTGGTTTGTAGTGTTTGGGATTGTAGTTGATTAGGGGTGTGTGTGTGTTATATAGGTTGGCTGCCTGAGGCGGTTCTCAATCAGAGTCAGGTGCTTCTCGTTGCCGCTGATTGGGAACCGTATTTAGGTAGCCTGTATTTCGCTTTGCATTTCGTGGGTGATTGTCCCTGTCTCTGTGTAGGTTGCACCAGTTCAGGCTGTATTAGGTTTCGTTCTGTTTGTTGTTTTTTTGTATTTATTTAGTTATTCATGTCAGTTCATTCGTTTTGTCTTCTTTAATAAACATGAGTAACTTACACGCTGCATTTCGGTCCGACTCTCCTTCAACAACAAAAGAACGCCGTTACAGAATCACCCACCACTCTCGGACCGAGCAGCGTGTCAACAGGCAGGTGCAGCGCAAAGAAGAGCCGCGCAAAGAGGAGCCTCGTTTTAAGGACTTCTGGTTATGGGAGGAAATCCTTGACGGAAGAGGACCCTGGGCTAAACCAGAAGAGTGTGGCCGCCCTAAAGCGCAGCAGGCGAAGAGTAAACAGGAGCAGCGTGTCAACAGGCAGGAGCAGCAATGGGAGGAGGAATTATTCAGAGAATGGACATGGGATTTAACGACGTGGGAAGAAATAGATAGGTGGGCGGCCGACCCGGAGAGAGTGCCGGAGCCCGCCTGGGATTCACTGGAGCAGTGCGAAGAGGGCTATCGAAGAATGGAGTTAAAGAGAAAGTCACAGCGGCGCAGAGCGAAAACCGAAAAGCAGCCCCCAAAATTTTTTCCGGGGGGGCTATCAGCGAGCATGGCTGCGTCAGGTAGGAGACCTGCGCAATCTCCCTGTGCTTACCGGAGGGCTAGAGAGACCGGACAGGCACCGTGTTATGCAGAGGTGCGCACGGTGTCCCCAGTGTGGGTGCATAGCCCGGTGCGGTATATTTCAGCTCCGTGTATCGGCCGGGCTAGATTGAGTGTCGAGCCAAATGCTATGAAGCCGGCTCTACGCATCCGTTCTCCAGTGCGTCTCCTTGGGCCGGTTTTCATGGCACCAGCCTTGCGCTCTGTTTCTCCGGTTCGCCTACATAGCCCAGTGCGGGCTATTTCTCCTCACAGCACTGGCAGGGCAACCGAGAGTATTCAACCAGGTAAGGTTGGGCAGGCTCGGTGCTCAAGAGCTCCAGTGCGCCTGCACGGTCCGGTCTATTCAGAACCACCTCCACACCCCAGCCCTCCAGTAGCAGCTCCCCGCACTAGGCTTCCTGTGCGTGTCCTCGGCCAAATACCACCAGTGCCAGCACCACGCATCAGGCCTACAGTGCGCCTCGCCTGTTCAGCGCAGCCAGCGCTTTCTCCCTCTCTCCTGCGCTGTCGGAGTCTCCCGTCTGTTCAGCGGTTCTAGAGCCTTCCTCCTCTACAGCGCTGCCGGAGTCTCCTGTCTGTATACAGCAGCCTGAGCTGCTAGTCTGCATGGAGTTGCCAGTCTGCATGGAGCTGCCAATCTGCAAGAAGCCGCCAGAGCTGTCAATCTGCATGGAGCAGCCTGAGCCGTCAGTCAGCATGAAGCAGCCAGATCTGCCAGTCAGCCAGACTCTTCCAGATCTGCCAGTCAGCCAGACCATTCCAGTCAGCCAGACTCTTCCAGATCTGCCAGTCAACCAGACTCTTCCAGATCTGCCAGTCAACCAGACTCTTCCAGATCTGCTAGTCTGCATGGAGTTGCCAGTCTGCATGGAGCTGCCAATCTGCAGGAAGCCGCCAGAGCTGTCAATCTGCATGGAGCAGCCTGAGCCGTCAGTCAACATGAAGCAGCCAGATCTGCCAGTCAGCCAGACTCTTCCAGATCTGCCAGTCAGCCAGACCATTCCAGTCAGCCAGACTCTTCCAGATCTGCCAGTCAACCAGACTCTTCCAGATCTGCCAATCAACCAGACTCCTCCAGATCTGCCAGTCAACCAGACTCTTCCAGATCTGCCAGTCAACCAGACTCTTCCAGATCTGCTAGTCAGCCAGGATCCGCCAGCCGGCCAGGATCCGCCAGTCAGCCAGGATCTGCCAGATCTGCTAGTCAGCCAGGATCCGCCAGTCAGCCAGGATCCGCCAGTCGGCCAGGATCCGCCAGTCGGCCAGGATCCGCCAGTCGGCCAGGATCCGCCAGTCAGCCAGGATCTGCCAGTCAGCCAGGATCCGCCAGTCAGCCTGGATCTGCCGGATTCTACTTCCTGGCTGGGCTTTTACTCAGTACTGGGCTTTTTCTCAGTACTGGGCTTTTTCTCAGTACTGGGCTTTTTCTCAGTGCTGAGCTGCCCCTCAGTCCCGAGCTGCCCTTCAGTCCTGAGCTGCCCCTCAGTCCCGAGCTGCCCCTCAGTCCCGAGCTGTCCCTCAGTCCCGAGCTGCCTCAGTCCCGAGCTGCCCCTCAGTCACGAGCTGCTTTTCTATTATGTAGGGTTCTGGGTGAGGACTAGTCGGCCATGGTCGGCGGTTAGGGTGGATTATCCATGGACGCGAAGGGGAGGAACATTGACATTTATGAAGTGGGGTCCACGTCCGGAGCCGGAACCGCCACCATGGACAGACGCCCACCCGGACCCTCCCTATGGTTTTGAGGTGCATTCGGGAGTCCGCACCTTAGGGGGGGGGGGGGTTCTGTCACGCCTTGGTCTTAGTATTGTGTGTTTTAGTTTACTAGTTAGTCAGACCAGGGTGTGACATGGGGTTATGTATTGTTTTTTCGTATTGGGGTTTGTAGTGTTTGGGATTGTAGTTGATTAGGGGTGTGTGTGTGTTATATAGGTTGGCTGCCTGAGGCGGTTCTCAATCAGAGTCAGGTGCTTCTCGTTGCCGCTGATTGGGAACCGTATTTAGGTAGCCTGTATTTCGCTTTGCATTTCGTGGGTGATTGTCCCTGTCTCTGTGTAGGTTGCACCAGTTCAGGCTGTATTAGGTTTCGTTCTGTTTGTTGTTTTTTTGTATTTATTTAGTTATTCATGTCAGTTCGTTCGTTTTGTCTTCTTTAATAAACATGAGTAACTTACACGCTGCATTTCGGTCCGACTCTCCTTCAACAACAAAAGAACGCCGTTACACCGGTTGAAATATTATTGATACTTTATTGTAAAAACAATCTGAGGATTGATTATAAAAAAAACGTTTGACATGTTTCTACAAACTTTACGGATACTATTTGGAATTTTCATCTGCCCCGTCGTGACCTCTCGAGCCTGTGGATTTCTGAACATAACGCGCCAACCAAATGGAGGTTTTTGGATTTAAAAATAATCTTCATGGAACAAACAGAACATTTATTGTGTTACTGGGAGTCTCATGAGTGCAAACATCCGAAGATCATCAAAGGTAAGCGATTCATTTTATTGCTTTTCTGACTTTCGTGACCAATCTACTTTGCTGCTTGCTGTTTGTAATGTTTTGTCTGCTGAGAGAGATGTCCTAACATAAACACTTGGATAGCTTTCGCCGAAATTCTTTTTTGAAATCCCCCCTAAGCTTAGACAGGTCTCAGACTATCATGGGTTAAGAAGTAACATGTTGCCTTCTCTATTCCATCTCTGGCTGTCACCATCACACTGTCCCACACAGTTTTCTGGAGTTCCCCTTAAGGTCTTACTCTACAACTACCAAAGTATTCCTTTCGGGCGTTACGTTGAGTTTAATATCGTCTGTGAATGTGTGAACTCTATTGATTGATGTGTGCATGTAGTTAGGTGTGCACCTCACACTAGTCTGACTACATATTAGAGAGAATCCTTTCTGATGTGAAATGCAATAGCTACTATTTAAAAAAATAATCAGTCAGCACATATGTATAAAAAGCCTTTGATTTGGTTTATATGTTATTGCCCCCAAAAATATTGGCCTCAGGTGCTTCATCTTTTCTTTGCCCCGAGATAGAATGGTCTCCGATGTTAGGAATTGTCAAAAAATAGCATATTATTCTATTGTAAGACAATGAATGCTTCTGGATATACCTTCAGAGTACAGTACATATGCTGTTGCACTTCATCCATTAATGTGATCCCATATACAGGCAAATCAAGAAAGTACAAGACGGAAACTTTAAGACTAGGAAATAAGTTTCAAACCACTGGGTTCTGAAAAAGTGTAAGCCCAATAAATGAGTTATCAACTTTTGCTTACAAACTGACTTCCGTATCTCTGTAGAAATACATGGGATGAATAGGAAATGGCAGATACACTACTGCTGCGTGAGATGTATTATGTGTTTACATTTGGTTGTGACAAAAGGTACCCAAGGACAATATACTGTAAGAAAGACAATGATGAACAGCACCATGATCTCTGTTTGTTTTGTGTGACACCACTACACTAAAGGCCATAACAGATCGTCCTCAACTCCAGTAATTAGCAGTGGCTGACGCTGTTGAGAGCACATTTATTAAGTCCTAGTACCAACCCTTTTTCTTAGAACACAAGTCTAGCCCTCCTCGGGCCTTTTCCTCCCCTGAGATCTAGCCCTCCTCGGGCCTTTTCCTCCCCTGAGATCTAGCCCTCCTCGGGCCTTTTCCTCCCCTGAGATCTAGCCCTCCTCGGGCCTTTTCCTCCCCTGAGATCTAGCCCTCCTCGGGCCTTTTCCTCCCCTGAGATCTAGCCCTCCTCAGGCCCTTACCTCCCCTGAGGTGTAAAGGGATGCTAAAATTACACAGCGGGCTGAAGACCCTAGCTTGGTGCCAAGCGTCATTGAGGAAAGCCTAGAGAGGATGGAGAGGAGAGACGCTAGAGAAGATAGAGGCTAGAAAAGAGAGGCTAGAGAAGAGAGAGACTAGAGGAGACAGGCTAGAGAGGAGAGAGGCTAGAGAGGATAGAGAGGGGAGAGAGGCTAGCGATAGATAGAGGCTAGAAAAGTGAGGCTAGAAAAGACTGAGACTAAAAAAGAGAGAGGCTAGAGAAGAAAGAGACTAGAGATGAGAGAGTCTAGAGAGGAGAGAGTCTAGAGATGTGTTAGACTAGAGGGGAGAGAGGATAGAAAGGTGAGAGATTAGAGAGGAGAGTGGCTAGAGAGAAGAAAATCTAAAGAGTAGAGGGGCTATTAAAGAACGAGGCTAGAGAGGAGAGAGGTTAGAGAGGAGAGGGGCTATTAAAGAACGAGGCTAGAGAGGAGAGAGGTTAGAGAGACACACAGCACTGTGAGGAGTCTCTTTGAAGCACTCTCCAGTAATGACCCGTCTTCTCTGTATGGTCTCTAGAGGAGGCAGACGGCTGCTGCGATGCTGCTCACAGATTAGGCCTGCGAGCATCAGGGGTTTCAGGGGGGGCATCACACACTCGAGGTCACTCCTGTCAACGTGGAGCACCATGACCACACTGGGCCACTGACAGGTCTAGCGCTAGTGGTGCTGGTGGATGACATTGAGGGACCCGTCAGGGCCTGCCGACTATGCCACCCAGCCACACAGGGCCTGTAGCAGAGTGTGGCTTGTCTTCTTGGGTGGTCGTAGTGCGAGGCGCCTGCATAACAGAGCCAGTGCATTTCCCAGTCCGTGAGCCTGATCGCTCCTGGCAGTGAGCATTTTTTGTTCACTCTCCTGTGCTTGTGTTAATTTGATGACACAGCTGGAGGGCTGGGCATGTGCTCGCATTTCATAAATAATACCACTTAGTTAAACCATAACATGGCACAAATTCAATGTGAGAAGAAAAGGATCACAAGAAAATCCACTAGGATATGGAAAGGTGATTTAAATTTAATGCCTTGCTGTCAGGATTCTTACTCTGTTGCTTTCACCCTAGTGGGAAAAAGACAATGATCCACAAGTTACTGTAGGGTTCAGAAAGTGAAAAACCATTAGGCACGCTCTGAAGAGTCTTCACTATAGCCTTGAATAAACACTGCATTTCAAATATGTATTTTATTTCTTACATTAGATGTTGTACTTTATTTGTGAAATGTGAATGTTGCCCCATATTGTATTTCAACACTACTAACATTTTATGCAACTGAGTTATTGAATTTAGCAGTTATTTAGTTATCTTTACATAATAACCAGTACTGAGTTATTGAATTTAGCAGTTATTTAGTTATCTTTACATAATAACCAGTAAACGTCGCAATGCCAAAACTGCTGTTATATGTCAAATTAATTGGCCTGCGAACTTCCAGAAATCCAGAAATATTTAGCTAAACAAGAGGACGAAAGTGAATCATGAAAAGGAGATTGAAATGGAGAAAGGAGAATTATACTATGAGTTAATCCAATTGTTGAATTGAAATTCATTTGGATCATTGTAGAGCGATTCGTGATTACGGTGAACCTTGAAGACCTCTCAGAATGTTGAAAGAAGGAAGGCATCATCGCTGTAGTCAGTCAGCCAATCGTAATGTAGAGGATCGTCATAGGATTCATTTTCCACACTTCCAATTAGCATCTGGAGGTTCTACTGCCCACACTGATGTGACAGTGACATCAGCTCATAATGGAGCTGCTAGGCGACCAGGTCTGCTTCCCAAATGGAACCCTCCTCCCTTTATGGTGAAATAATAGGGCTCTGGTTAAAAGTAGTGCACTGTGTGGGGAATAGAGTGCCATTTGGGAAGCAAACCCGGGGCTAGCAGCACAGCTCTCTCTCTCTCTCTGGGTGTGAACAAAGAACATTTCTTGATGTTGATGTTTTCTCATATGCCCAGCAACTATCCACTGTACAGTTTGTTTCTGTACAGACAGACAGACAGACAGACAGACAGACAGACAGACAGACAGACAGACAGACAGACAGACAGACAGACAGTGTCCCTATAAAGGCTGAGTTGTGTCTGTGAACATTGTAAAGGCAGAACAAAGTGATGTCGACGCCATGTCTTTTCAGCCATTGATTTCAGAATTGCAGATGTTGCTCCGAATGGTAAAATAAAAGACAGGTGCATTACATACAGTAGCAGACTTTACACAACATTCTTAGAAGGTAAAGAGGTACAGAGTTAAAGTGGTACAGAGATACAGAGTTACAGACTACAGAGTTACAGACTACAGAGTTACAGAGTTACAGACTACAGAGTTACAGAGTACAGAGTTACAGACTACAGAGTTACAGACTACAGAGTTACAGACTACAGAGTTACAGAGTACAGAGTTACAGACTACAGAGTTACAGACTACAGAGTTACAGAGTACAGAGTTACAGACTACAGAGTTACAGAGTTACAGACTACAGAGTTACAGAGTACAGAGTTACAGAGTACAGAGTTACAGAGTACAGAGTTACAGAGGTACAGAATTACAGAGGTACAGAGTTACAGAGGTACAGTGGTACAGAGTTACAGAGGTACAGAGGTACAGTGGTACAGTGGTACAGAGTTACAGAGTTACAGACTACAGAGTTACAGAGTTACAGAGTTACAAAATTACATAGTTACACAGTTACAGAGTTACAGAGTTACAGACTACAGAGTTACAGAGTACAGAGATACAGAGTTACAGAATTACATAATTGCAAAGTTACAGAGATACAGAGTTACAGAGTTACAGTGGTACAGAGTTACAGAATTACAGAGTTACAGTGGTACAGAGATACAGAGTTACAGACTATAGAGTTACAGAGTTACAGATTTACAGAGTTACAGAGTTACAGTGGTACAGAGTTACAGTGGTACAGTGGTACAGTGGTAGAGAGTTACAGAGTTACAGACTACAGAGTTACAGTTGTACAGTGGTAAAGATTTACAGACTATAGAGTTACAGAGTTACAGTTACAGACTACAGAGTTACAGTTGTACAGTGGTACAGAGGTGCAGAGTTACTGACGACAGATGTACAGAGTTACAGTGTTACAGATGTACAGAGTTACAGTGGTACAGAGTTACAGAGTTTCAGAATTACATCGCTACAGAGTTACAGACTACAGAGTTACATAATTACAGATTTACAGAGGTAAAGAGTTAGAGTTACAGAGTTAAAGAATTACATAGTTACAGAGGTGCAGAGTTACATAGGTGCAGAGCTACTGTAACGGTTCTCGTCTGGTGAAGGAGAGTCAGACGAAAATGCAGCGTGGTATCTTTGATACATGTTTAATGACGAAGAACGAACGAACAATACAAAACAACAAACGGAACGTGAAAACCTATACAGCCTATCTGGTGACAACAAACACAGAGACAGGAACAATCACCCACGAAATACTCAAAGAATATGGCTGCCTAAATATGGTTCCCAATCAGAGACAACGATAAACACCTGCCTCTGATTGAGAACCTCTCCAGACAGCCATAGACTATGCTAGATACCCCCACTAAGCCACACACCCAATACCTAACAAAACCCCAAGACAAAACACACCACAATAAACCCATGTCACACCCTGGCCTGACCAAATAAATAAAGACAAACACAATAAACTTCGACCAGGGCGTGACAGCTACAGAGGTACAGAGTTACAGAGGTACAGAGTTACAGAGTTACAGAGTTGCAGAGTACAGAGTTACAGAGTACAGAGTTACAGAGTACAGAGTTACAGAGTTACAGAGTACAGAGTACATAGTTACAGAGTACAGAGTTACATAGTTACAGAGTACATAGTTACAAAATTACATAGTTACAGAGTACAGAGTTACATACTTACAGAGTTACATAGTTACAGAATTACAGAGTTACAGAGTACAGAGTTACAGAGTTACAGAGTACAGTGTTACAGAGTACATAGTTACATAGTTACACAGTTACAGAGTACAGAGTTACAGAGGTGAAGAATAAAGGACATTATATATCAAATCTTGCTGTTTTCACAACTCTGATAGCATCTTAACATCAATATCTTGCTAATGAAAAAGCATCTTGTTTTTTTTAAATCAAATACTCAAAAAGATCGGAGTGTCACGTCCTGACCATAGAAAGCTTTTATTTTCTATAGTAGAGTAGGTCATGGTGTGACTGCGGGGTTGTTCTAGTTTATATTTTCTATGCGGGGTTCTAGGTTTGATTTTCTATGTTGGTGATTTGTATGATTCCCAATTAGAGGCAGCTGGTTATCGTTGTCTCTAATTGGGGACATACTTAAGTAGCATGTTTCCCACCTGTGGGTTATGGGATATTGTTTATGTTTAGTTGCCTGTTGGCACTGCATTGTCATCACGGTTCGTTTATTCTTTATTGTTTTGGTTTTTCTAAGTTTCACTTTCTTTAATAAATAATGAGAAACTCTAAGTACGCCGCGCCTTGGTCCGACCATTATTACGAACATCGTGACACAGAGATTATTTTTTCCTTTTTATTTCAATTTTCGTCACTTTATTCACTTAATTTTAACTTGGTGCATTGCAAAAAGATGACACACATAAATAGCAGTCAGCCTTGGAGAGCTATAAAGACACATTCAAACACATTTCAATGATTGGTTGGAAGTTAAATCATAAAAATATGATTAAACATTACCCGAGAGTGGCAAGGCTTTTAGTCTATTGCTCTCATGTTGAACATAAATAAACAAATACATTGGAACCTGCATTGGCTGGCTGGCTCAGTAAAAAGCCAGTCGTTGTGGCCTGTCTATGCCTGCTGATCTGAAGCAACATAAATATAATGAATGGAAAGCCAGCCCGACAGGAGCATTGTAAACTTACATGTCAATAACAGTTTTAGAGCACTTCCATCGTCTGTTGCTTAAAGATGTTTCTGCATACCAGGAACTACAGAGGTAATTATTGTAACGGCTCAACAATTACCTCAGCAGTGATTGGACAAATTGACGTCTTGCAATACGTATGGAGTAGCGTTTTCAACAACGTGACTTGGAAATTAATTAGAGAGAGGTCTGATAATATATCCCATTTAGCAGACGCTTTTGTCCAAAGCGACTTACAAGTCGGCTGGGGCCACTACTTTTACATATGGGTGGCCCCAGCGGGAATCGAACCCACGACGCTTGGCGTTGCAAGCGCCATGCTCTACCGACTGAGCCACACTAAAAAAAGGACAGATTGATGAAGCAGATCAACATGTTTTGAAAAGCCTAATATAACTTCTTCTGTTAAAGTGGTCCAGGTTGTGTCCAGTATGTTTTATAATGGATTGTTTGAAGGGAGAAATATAACACTACATCGTTACAGTAATGTGACTTTACAAGCTTTTGCTGTCTTCCCTTGTGCCAACAATCAACTTCTCAAAAAAACAGATGTGCAATCACCTACAGATCCAACAGAACAGTTTTCCATGTATTATCCATTTTTATCAAACATTCACATATCCATAAGTCTATTCAAAGCTTAGATCTGAATAGAACACTTTTTCTAAATCCTGCTAATGCTCTGACAGTCTGTGAGTTATCGTGTCTTCTTCTTTGAGGACTGCCTGTGACTCAAGTCGAGCATTAGGCTGGTAATGAATGCATGGGCATGCCTCAGTGAGTTTGCTAGATGTATAAAACATAGGTTGATACGCTTGGCAAATCTGTCTTTTAAACTCTGAATTATAATTGTGTGACTTAAACAGATAAGATGGATAAATGAGACAAGTGATAACATGCTAACTGATCTACTGTCGTTCCATGGTCTTTACATAGTTCCAATCATATGAATAAAATGTGTTGTATTTTCTTGACATTCTGATTGTAAAGTTCCAATTCATTTTGCCAGAGACAAACCAAGGTGGATCTACTGTCAGAGACAAACCAAGGTGGATCTACTGTCAGAGACAAACCAAGGTGGATGTACTGTCAGAGACAAACCAAGGAGGATCTACTGTCAGAGACAAACCAAGGTGGATCTACTGTCAGAGACAAACCAAGGAGGATCTACTGTCAGAGACAAACCAAGGTGGATGTACTGTCAGAGACAAACCAAGGAGGATCTACTGTCAGAGACAAACCCAGGTGGATCTACTGTCAGAGACAAACCAAGGTGGATCTACTGTCAGAGACAAACCAAGGTGGATCTACTGTCAGAGACAAACCAAGGAGGATCTACTGTCAGAGACAAACCCAGGTGGATCTACTGTCAGAGACAAACCAAGGAGGATCTACTGTCAGTCACAAACCAAGGTGGATCTACTGTCAGTCACAAACCAAGGTGGATCTACTGTCAGTCACAAACCAAGGAGGATCTACTGTCAGAGACAAACCAAGGAGGATCTACTGTCAGAGACAAACCAAGGTGGATGTACTGTCAGAGA
>NW_027015051.1:0-12236 GCF_036934945.1 Oncorhynchus masou masou
TAGTGTGTGGGTATCAGGTTAAGACTGGGATAAAGTGATTAAAGTTAACAAAAACGTCAACACAACAACTTCCTTTGGAAGCGTGCGGTATATTTTAAATTTCACTATAAGCTGTTTACGCTACCATTTATATTGTTGATCACAATGATACAGGCCGAGGCGTAGAACAGCTGAGGTGATAGAGCAACGGCCCTGGAATTAAATGTGTGTGGGTGGAGAGAGGGTTTACAGGGTTACTCTTTCTGGATTTACCAGCACCTCATGTATTCTTGGCTATCGTCCCAGCACTGTGTCGGGGTAGATTGTAAATTCAATTTATACATTCCTTTAAGGCCAGTGTGATGCCTAAAACACATTTTTACTTGCAGTCATTAGCGGCCATTAGAATCTATGTTCCTGTTTCTTCTGCTGTTTAGTCGGAATTAAACAGGATAAAATGAGGACTACATGAAATATGCCTCTCTGCTGATAGGAATACAACAGGATAAAATGAGGACAACATGAAATATGCCTCTGCTGATGGGGATGGGAATGTACTGGGTCATAGAGGGGATGTGAATGTACTGGGTAATAGAGGAAATTGTGAATGTACTGGGTCAAAGAGGGGGTGAATGTACTCGGTCATAGAGGGGATGGGAATGTACTGGGTCATGGGGGATGTGAATGTACTGTGTCATAGAGGGGGGTGTGAATGTACTGGGTCAAGAGGGTGTGAATGTACTGAGTCATAGAGGGGATGTGAATGTACTGGGTCATAGAGGGGATGTGAATGTACCTGGGTCATGGGGGGATGGGAATGTACTGGGTCATAGAGGGGATGGGAATGTACTGGGTCATAGATGGGGTGTGAATGTACTGGGTCATAGAGGGGATGTGAATGTACTGGGTCATAGAGGGGATGTGAATGTACCTGGGTCATAGAGGGGATGGGAATGTACTGGGTCATAGATGGGGTGTGAATGTACTGGGTCATAGAGGGGATGTGAATGTACTGGGTCATAGAGGGGATGTGAATGTACTGGGTCACAGAGGGTTGTGAATGTACTGGGTCATAGAGGGGAATGTGAAACTGGGTCATAGAGGGAATGGGAATGTACTGGGTCATAGAGGGTGTGAATGTACTGGGTCATAGAGGGGGTGTGAATGTACTGGGTCATAGAGGGGTTGGAAATGTACTGGGGTCATAGTGGGGGTATGAATGTACTGGGGACATAGAGGGGTTGTGAATATACTGGGTCATAGAGGGGGTGTGAATGTACTGGGTCACAGAGGGGGTGTGAATGTACTGGGGTCATAGAGGGGATGTGAATGTACTGGGGTCATAGAGGGGATGGGAATGTACTGGGTCATAGAGGGGATGTGAATGTACCTGGGTCATAGAGGGGATGGGAATGTACTGGGTCATAGATGGGGTGTGAATGTACTGGGTCATAGAGGGGATGTGAATGTACTGGGGTCATAGAGGGGATGGGAATGCACTGGGTCATAGAGGGGATGTGAATGTACTGGGGTCAAAGAGGGGGTGTGAATGTACTGGGTCATAGAGGGGATGTGAATGTACTGGGGTCATAGGGGATGGGGAAAGTACTGGCTCATAGAATGGATGTGAATGTACTGGGTCATAGAGTGGATGTGAATGCACTGGGGTCATAGAGGGGATGTGAATGTACTGGGTCATAGAGGGGATGGGAATGTACTGGGTCATAGAGGGGATGTGAATGTACTGTGTCATAGGGGATGTGAATGTACTAGGTCATAGAGGGGTTGTGAATGTACTGGGTCATAGGGGGATGTGAATGTACTGGGTCATAGAGGGGATGTGAATGTACTGGGTCATAGGGTGTGAATGTACTGGGTCAAAGAGGGGGTTTGAATGTACTGGGTCATAGAGGGGGTGTGAATGTACTAGGTCATAGAGGGGGTTGTGAATGTACTGGGTCATAGAGGGGATGTGAATGTACTGGGTCATAGAGGGATGTGAATGTACTGGGTCATAGAGGGTTGTGAATGTACTGGGTCATAGGGGGTGTGTGAATCTACTGGGTTATAGAGGGGGTGTGAATGTACTGTGGTCATAAGAGGGGATGTGAATGTACTGGGTCATAGAGGGGGTGGAAATGTACTGGGGTCATAGAGGGGGTGTGAATGTACTGGGGTCATAGAGGGGATGTGAATGTACTGGGTCATAGAGGGGTTGGAAAAGTACTGGGGTCGTAGAGGGGGTATGAATGTACTGGGGACATAGAGGGGTTGTGAATATACTGGGTCATAGAGGGGGTGTGAATGTACTGGGTCACAGAGGGGGTGTGAATGTACTGGGTCATAGGGGGATGGGAATGTACTGGGTCAAAGAGGGGGTGTGAATGTACTGAGTCATATAGGGGATGAAAATGTACTGGGTCATAGAGGGGATGTGAATGTACTGGGGTCATAGAGGGGATGGGAATGTACTGGTTCATACAGGGGATGTGAATATACTGGGTCATAGAGGGGATGGGAATGTACTGGTTCATACAGGGGATGTGAATGTACTGGGTCATAGAGGGGTTGTGAATGTACTGGGGTCATAGAGGGGTTGTGAATGTACTGGGTCATAGGGGGTGTGAATCTACTGGGTCCATAGAGGGGTGTGAATGTACTGTGGTCATGGGGGATGTGAATGTACTGGGTCATAGAGGGGTGGAAATGTACTGGGGTCATAGAGGGGGTGTGAATGTACTGGGGTCATGAGGGGGATGTGAATGTACTGGGTCATAGAGGGGTTGGAAATGTACTGGGGTCATAGAGGGGGTATGAATGTACTGGGGACATAGAGGGGGTATGAATGTACTGGGGACATAGAGGGGTTGTGAATATACTGGGTCATAGAGGGGGTGTGAATGTACTGGGTCACAGAGGGGTGTGAATGTACTGGGGTCATAGAGGGGATGGGAATGTACTGGGTCATAGAGGGGATGTGAATGTACTGGTTCATACAGGGGATGTGAATGTACTGGGTCATAGAGGGGGTGTGAATGTACTGGGTCATAGAGGGGATGTGAATGTACTGGGGTCAGAGAGGGGGTGTGAATGTACTGGGGTCATAGAGGGGATGTGAATGTACTGGGGTCATAGAGGGGATGGGAATGTACTGGCTCATAGAATGGATGTGAATGTACTGGGTCATAAAGGGGATGTGAATGCACTGGGGTCATAG
This sequence comes from Oncorhynchus masou masou, assembly GCF_036934945.1. NCBI lineage: Eukaryota > Metazoa > Chordata > Actinopteri > Salmoniformes > Salmonidae > Oncorhynchus > Oncorhynchus masou. The sequence goes on from NW_027015051.1 coordinate 3,197, forward strand.
AGGGGATGTGAATGTACTGGGTCATAGAGGGGATGTGAATGTACTGGGTCATAGAGGGGATGTGAATGTACTGGGTCATAGAGGGGTTGTGAATGTACTGGGTCATAGGGGGTGTGTGAATCTACTGGGTTATAGAGGGGGTGTGAATGTACTGTGGTCATAGAGGGGATGTGAATGTACTGGGTCATAGAGGGGGTGAAATGTACTGGGGTCATAGAGGGGGTGTGAATGTACTGGGGTCATAGAGGGGATGTGATGTACTGGGTCATAGAGGGTTGGAAAAGTACTGGGGTCGTAGAGGGGGTATGAATGTACTGGGGACATAGAGGGGTTGTGAATATACTGGGTCATAGAGGGGGTGTGAATGTACTGGGTCACAGAGGGGGTGTGAATGTACTGGGTCATAGAGGGGATGGGAATGTACTGGGTCAAAGAGGGGGTGTGAATGTACTGAGTCATATAGGGGATGAAAATGTACTGGGTCATAGAGGGGATGTGAATGTACTGGGGTCATAGAGGGGATGGGAATGTACTGGTTCATACAGGGGATGTGAATGTACTGGGTCATAGAGGGGATGGGAATGTACTGGTTCATACAGGATGTGAATGTACTGGGTCATAGAGGGTGGAAATGTACTGGGGTCATAGAGGAGTGTGAATGTACTGGGGTCATAGAGGGGATGTGAATGTACTGGGTCATAGAGGGGTTGTGAATGTACTGGGGTCATAGAGGGGTTGTGAATGTACTGGGTCATAGGGGGTGTGAATCTACCTGGGTCATAGAGGGGGTGTGAATGTACTGTGGTCATAGAGGGGATGTGAATGTACTGGGTCATAGAGGGGTGGAAATGTACTGGGGTCATAGAGGGGTGTGAATGTACTGGGGTCATAGAGGGGATGTGAATGTACTGGGTCATAGAGGGGTTGGAAATGTACTGGGGTCATAGAGGGGGTATGAATGTACTGGGGACATAGAGGGGGTATGAATGTACTGGGGACATAGAGGGGTTGTGAATATACTGGGTCATAGAGGGTGTGAATGTACTGGGTCACAGAGGGGTGTGAATGTACTGGGGTCATAGAGGGGATGGGAATGTACTGGGTCATAGAGGGGATGTGAATGTACTGGTTCATACAGGGGATGTGAATGTACTGGGTCATAGAGGGGGTGTGAATGTACTGGGTCATAGAGGGGATGTGAATGTACTGGGGTCAGAGAGGGGTGTGAATGTACTGGGGTCATAGAGGGGATGTGAATGTACTGGGGTCATAGAGGGGATGGGAATGTACTGGCTCATAGAATGGATGTGAATGTACTGGGTCATAAAGGGGATGTGAATGCACTGGGGTCATAGAGGGGATGTGAATGTACTGGGTCATAGAGGGGATGTGAATGTACTGGGTCATAGAGGGGATGTGAATGTACTGGGTCATAGAGGGGTTGTGAATGTACTGGGTCATAGGGGGTGTGTGAATCTACTGGGTTATAGAGGGGGTGTGAATGTACTGTGGTCATAGAGGGGATGTGAATGTACTGGGTCATAGAGGGGTGGAAATGTACTGGGGTCATAGAGGGGGTGTGAATGTACTGGGGTCATAGAGGGGATGTGAATGTACTGGGTCATAGAGGGGTTGGAAAAGTACTGGGGTCGTAGAGGGGGTATGAATGTACTGGGGACATAGAGGGGTTGTGAATATACTGGGTCATGGGGTGTGAATGTACTGGGTCACAGAGGGGGTGTGAATGTACTGGGTCATAGAGGGGATGGGAATGTACTGGGTCAAAGAGGGGGTGTGAATGTACTGAGTCATATAGGGGATGAAAATGTACTGGGTCATAGAGGGGATGTGAATGTACTGGGGTCATAGGGGATGGGAATGTACTGGTTCATACAGGGGATGTGAATGTACTGGGTCATAGAGGGGATGGGAATGTACTGGTTCATACAGGGGATGTGAATGTACTGGGTCATAGAGGGGTGGAAATGTACTGGGGTCATAGAGGGAGTGTGAATGTACTGGGGTCATAGAGGGGATGTGAATGTACTGGGTCATAGAGGGGTTGTGAATGTACTGGGGTCATAGAGGGGTTGTGAATGTACTGGGTCATAGGGGGTGTGAATCTACTGGGTCATAGAGGGGGTGTGAATGTACTGTGGTCATAGAGGGGATGTGAATGTACTGGTCATAGAGGGGTGAAATGTACTGGGGTCATAGAGGGGGTGTGAATGTACTGGGGTCATAGAGGGGATGTGAATGTACTGGGTCATAGAGGGGTTGGAAATGTACTGGGGTCATAGAGGGGGTATGAATGTACTGGGGACATAGAGGGGTATGAATGTACTGGGGACATAGAGGGGTTGTGAATATACTGGGTCATAGAGGGGGTGTGAATGTACTGGGTCACAGAGGGGGTGTGAATGTACTGGGGTCATAGAGGGGATGGGAATGTACTGGGTCATAGAGGGGATGTGAATGTACTGGTTCATACAGGGGATGTGAATGTACTGGGTCATAGAGGGGGTGTGAATGTACTGGGTCATAGAGGGGATGTGAATGTACTGGGGTCAGAGAGGGGGTGTGAATGTACTGGGGTCATAGAGGGGATGTGAATGTACTAGGGGTCATAGAGGGGATGGGAATGTACTGGCTCATAGAATGGATGTGAATGTACTGGGTCATAAAGGGGATGTGAATGCACTGGGGGTCATAGAGGGGATGTGAATGTACTGGGTCATAGAGGGGATGTGAATGTACTGGGTCATAGAGGGGGTGGAAATGTACTGGGGTCATAGAGGGGGTGTGAATGTACTGGGGTCATAGAGGGGATGTGACTGTACTGGGTCATAGAGGGGGTTGAAATGTACTGGGGTCATAGAGGGGGTATGAATGTACTGGGGACATAGAGGGGTTGTGAATATACTGGGTCATAGAGGGGGTGTGAATGTACTGGGGTCACAGAGGGGTGTGGAATGTACTGGGGGTCATAGAGGGGATGTGAATGTACTGGGTCATAGAGGGGATGTGAATGTACTGGGGTCATAGAGGGGATGGGAATGTACTGGGTCATAGAGGGGATGTGAATGTACTGGGTAAAATAGGGGGTGTGAAAGTACTGGGTCAAAGAGGGGGTGTGAATGTACTGGGTCATAGAGGGGATGTGAATGTACTGGGGTCAGAGGGGTGTGAATGTACTGGGTCACAGAGGGGGTGTGAATGCACTGGGGTCATAGAGGGGATGTGAATGTACTGGGGTCATAGAGGGAATGGGAATGTACTGGGTCATAGAGGGGATGTGAATGTACCTGGGTCATAGAGGGGATGGGAATGTACTGGGTCATAGATGGGGTGTGAATGTACTGGGTCATAGAGGGGATGTGAATGTACTGGGGTCATAGAGGGGATGGGAATGCACTGGGTCATAGAGGGGATGTGAATGTACTGGGGTCAAAGAGGGTGTGAATGTACTGGGTCATAGAGGGGATGTGAATGTACTGGGGTCATAGAGGGGATGGGAAAGTACTGGCTCATAGAATGGATGTGAATGTACTGGGAGGGATGTGAACTGGGGTCATAGAGGGGGATGTGAATGTACTGGGTCATAGAGGGGATGGGAATGTACTGGGTCATAGAGGGGATGTGAATGTACTGGGTCATAGAGGTCAAATGTACTAGGTCATAGAGGGTTGTGAATGTACTGGGTCATAGAGGGGATGTGAATGTACTGGGTCATAGAGGGGATGTGAATGTACTGGGTCATAGAGTGTGAATGTACTGGTCAGGGGGTTTGAATGTACTGGTCATATAGGGGATGAAAATGTACTGGGTCATAGAGGGGATGTGAATGTACTGGGGTCATAGAGGGGATGGGAATGTACTGGTTCATACAGGGGATGTGAATGTACTGGGTCATAGGGGGATGGGAATGTACTGGTTCATACAGGGGATGTGAATGTACTGGGTCATAGAGAATGTACTGGGTCATGGGGGTGGAAATGTACTGGGGTCATAGAGGGAGTGTGAATGTACTGGGGGTCATAGGGGGATGTGAATGTACTGGGTCATAGAGGGGGTGTGAATGTACTGGGGTCATAGAGGGGTTGTGAATGTACTGGGTCAAGGGGGGGTGTGAATCTACTGGGTCATAGATGTACTGTGGTCATAGAGGGGATGTGAATGTACTGGGTCATAGAGGGGGTGGAAATGTACTGGGGTCATAGAGGGTGTGAATGTACTGGGGTCATAGAGGGGATGTGAATGTACTGGGTCATAGAGGGGTTGGAAATGTACTGGGGTCGTGGTATGAATGTACTGGGGACATAGAGGGGTTGTGAATATACTGGGTCATAGAGGGGGTGTGAATGTACTGGGTCACAGAGGGGGTGTGAATGTACTGGGTCATAGAGGGGATGGGAATGTACTGGGTCTGAATGTACTGAGTCATATAGGGGATGAAAATGTACTGGGTCATAGAGGGGATGTGCATGCTGGGGGTCATAGAGGGGGATGGGAATGTACTGGTTCATACAGGGGATGTGAATGTACTGGGTCATAGAGGGGTGGAAATGTACTGGGGTCATATAGGGAGTGTGAATGTACTGGGGTCATAGAGGGGATGTGAATGTACTGGGTCATGGGGTTGTGAATGTACTGGGGTCATAGAGGGGTTGTGAATGTACTGGGTCATAGGGGGGTGTGAATCTACTGGGTCATAGAGGGTGTGAATGTACTGCGGTCATAGAGGGGATGTGAATGTACTGGGTCATAGAGGGGGTGGAAATGTACTGGGGTCATAGAGGGGGTGTGAATGTACTGGGGTCATAGAGGGGATGTGAATGTACTGGGTCATAGAGGGGTTGGAAATGTACTGAGGTCATAGAGGGGTATGAATGTACTGGGGACATAGAGGGGTTGTGAATATACTGGGTCATAGAGGGGGTGTGAATGTACTGGGTCACAAGGGGTGTGAATGTACTGGGGTCATAGAGGGGATGTGAATGTACTGGGTCATAGAGGGGATGTGAATGTACTGGGGTCATAGAGGGGATGGGAATGTACTGGGTCATAGAGGGGATGTGAATGTACTGGTTCATACAGGGGATGTGAATGTACTGGGTCATAGAGGGTGTGAATGTACTGGGGTCATAGAGGGGATGGGAATGCACTGGGTCATAGAGGGGATGTGAATGTACTGGGGTCAAAGAGGGGGTGTGAATGTACTGGGTCATAGAGGGGATGTGAATGTACTGGGGTCATAGAGGGGATGGGAAAGTACTGGGGTCATAGAGGGGATGGGAATGTACTGGGTCATGGGGGATGTGAATGTACCTGGGTCATAGAGGGGATGGGGATGTACTGGGTCATAGATGGGGTGTGAATGTACTGGGTCATAGAGGGGATGTGAATGTACTGGGGTCATAGAGGGGATGGGAATGCACTGGGTCATAGAGGGGATGTGAATGTACTGGGGTCAAAGAGGGGGTGTGAATGTACTGGGTCATAGAGGGGATGTGAATGTACTGGGGTCATAGAGGGGATGGGAAAGTACTGGCTCATAGAATGGATGTGAATGTACTGGGTCATAGAGGGGATGTGAATGCACTGGGGTCATAGAGGGGATGTGAATGTACTGGGTCATAGAGGGGATGGGAATGTACTGGGTCATAGAGGGGATGTGAATGTACTGGGTCATAGAGGGGGATGTGAATGTACTAGGTCATAGAGGGTTGTGAATGTACTGGGTCATAGAGGGGATGTGAATGTACTGGGTCATAGAGGGGATGTGAATGTACTGGGTCATAGAGGGTGTGAATGTACTGGGTCAAGAGGGGGTTTGAATGTACTGAGTCATATAGGGGATGAAAATGTACTGGGTCATAGAGGGGATGTGAATGTACTGGGGTCATAGAGGGGATGGGAATGTACTGGTTCATACAGGGGATGTGAATGTACTGGGTCATAGAGGGGATGGGAATGTACTGGTTCATACAGGGGATGTGAATGTGCTGGGTCATAGAGGGTGTGAATGTACAGGGTCATAGAGGGGTGGAAATGTACTGGGGTCATAGAGGGAGTGTGAATGTACTGGGGTCATAGAGGGGATGTGAATGTACTGGGTCATAGAGGGGTTGTGAATGTACTGGGGTCATAGAGGGGTTGTGAATGTACTGGGTCATAGGGGGTGTGAATCTACTGGGTCATAGAGGGGTGTGAATGTACTGTGGTCATAGAGGGGATGTGAATGTACTGGGTCATAGAGGGGGTGGAAATGTACTGGGGTCATAGAGGGGGTGTGAATGTACTGGGGTCATAGAGGGGATGTGAATGTACTGGGTCATAGGGGTTGGAAATGTACTGGGGTCATAGAGGGGGGTATGAATGTACTGGGGACATAGAGGGGTTGTGAATATACTGGGTCATAGAGGGGGGTGTGAATGTACTGGGTCACAAGGGGGTGTGAATGTACTGGGGTCATAGAGGGGATGTGAATGTACTGGGTCATGTACTGGGGGTCATAGGGGATGGGAATGTACTGGGTCATAGAGGGGAAATGTACTGGTTCATACAGGGGATGTGAATGTGCTAAGGTCATAGAGGGGTGTGAATGTACTGGGGTCATAGAGGGGATGGGAATGTACTGGCTCATGATGGATGTGAATGTACTGGGTCATAAAGGGGATGTGGAATGCACTGGGGTCATAGAGGGGATGAATGTACTGGGTCATAGAGGGGATGTGAATGGGGTCATAGAGGATGTGAATGTACTGGGTCATAGAGGGGTTGTGAATGTACTGGAATCTACTGGGTTATAGAGGGGGTGTGAATGTACTGTGGTCATAGAGGGGATGTGAATGTACTGGGTCATAGAGGGGGTGGAAATGTACTGGGGTCATAGAGGGGGTGTGAATGTACTGGGGTCATAGAGGGGATGTGAATGTACTGGGTCATAGAGGTTGGGTACTGGGGTCGTGGTATGAATGTACTGGGGTCATAGAGGGGTTGTGAATATACTGGGTCATAGAGTGTGAATGTACTGGGTCACAGAGGGGGTGTGAATGTACTGGGTCATAGAGGGGATGGGAATGTACTGGCTCAAGAGGGGTGTGAATGTACTGTCATATAGGGGATGAAAATGTACTGGGTCATAGAGGGGATGTGAATGTACTGGGGTCATAGAGGGGATGGGAATGTACTGGTTCATACAGGGGATGTGAATGTACTGGGTCATAGAGGGGATGGGAATGTACTGGTTCATACAGGGGATGTGAATGTACTGGGTCATAAGGGGTGGAAATGTACTGGGGTCATAGAGGGTGTGAATGTACTGGGGTCATAGAGGGGATGTGAATGTACTGGGTCATAGAGGGGTTGTGAATGTACTGGGGTCATAGAGGGGTTGTGAATGTACTGGGTCATAGGGGGGTGTGAATCTACTGGGTCATAGAGGGGTGTGAATGTACTGTGGTCATAGAGGATGTGAAATGTACTGGGTGAATATACTGGGGTCATAGAGGGGGTGTGAATGTACTGGGGTCAAGGGGATGTGAATGTACTGGGTCATAGAGGGGTTGGAAATGTACTGGGGTCATGGGGTATGAAGGGGACATGAGGGGAGTACATGAATGTACTGGGGACATAGAGGGGGTTGTGAATATACTGGGTCATAGAGGGGTGTGAATGCTGGGGTCATAGAGGGGTTGTGAATATACTGGGTCATAGAGGGGTGTGAATGTACTGGGTCAAGGGGGTGTGAATGTACTGGGGTCATAGAGGGGATGTGAATGTACTGGGTCATAGAGGGGATGTGAATGTACTGGGGTCATAGAGGGGATGGGAATGTACTGGGTCATAGAGGGGATGTGAATGTACTGGTTCATACAGGGGATGTGAATGTACTGGGTCATAGAGGGGGTGTGAATGTACTGGGGTCATAGAGGGGATGGGAATGCACTGGGTCATAGAGGGGATGTGAATGTACTGGGGTCAAGGGGGTGTGAATGTACTGGGTCATAGAGGGGATGTGAATGTACTGGGGTCATAGAGGGGATGGGAAAGTACTGGGGTCATAGAGGGGATGGGAATGTACTGGGTCATAGAGGGGATGTGAATGTACCTGGGTCATAGAGGGGATGGGGATGTACTGGGTCATAGATGGGGTGTGAATGTACTGGGTCATAGAGGGGATGTGAATGTACTGGGGTCATAGAGGGGATGGGAATGCACTGGGTCATAGAGGGGATGTGAATGTACTGGGGTCAAAGGGGGTGTGAATGTACTGGGTCATAGAGGAGGATGTGAATGTACTGGGGTCATGAGGGGATGGGAAAGTACTGGCTCATAGAATGGATGTGAATGTACTGGGTCATGGGGGATGTGAATGCACTGGGGTCATAGAGGGGATGTGAATGTACTGGGTCATAGAGGGGATGGGAATGTACTGGGTCATAGAGGGGATGTGAATGTACTGGGTCATAGAGGGGATGTGAATGTACTAGGTCATAGAGGGTTGTGAATGTACTGGGTCATAGAGGGGATGTGAATGTACTGGGTCATAGAGGGGATGTGAATGTACTGGGTCATAGAGGGGTGTGAATGTGCTAGGTCCAAGAGGGGGTTTGAATGTACTGAGTCATATAGGGGATGAAAATGTACTGGGTCATAGAGGGGATGTGAATGTACTGGGGTCATAGAGGGGATGGGAATGTACTGGTTCATACAGGGGATGTGAATGTACTGGGTCATAGAGGGGGATGGGAATGTACTGGTTCATACAGGGGATGTGAATGTGCTGGGTCATAGAGGGGGTGTGAATGTACAGGGTCATAGAGGGGGGTGGAAATGTACTGGGGTCATAGAGGGAGTGTGAATGTACTGGGGTCATGGGGGATGTGAATGTACTGGGTCATAGAGGGTTGTGAATGTACTGGGGTCATAGAGGGGTTGTGAATGTACTGGGTCATAGGGGGGGTGTGAATCTACTGGGTCATGAGGGTGTGAATGTACTGTGGTCATAGAGGGGATGTGAATGTACTGGGTCATA